>NC_053027.1:128668169-128968169 GCF_003073215.2 Triticum urartu
GTCGTTCTATGAGTTGACGGGACACATCAAAGTTATTTATTAGTACTCTCTTCAAAAAGGGCCGACCATGTCCATGGCTACCATCCCGTGCTTTGTCATTGAGTACATGCACTATTCACGTGCCATCGAGGAGAAAAAAATATTGCGTAGTAGTACTAGGTGCCAGCGAAGTGCATGACTCACTTACGCACTGCATATCTCCATTTTCTTGCATGACACGCCACCTTGATGCTAGATGTCCCACGTGTCATGGAGGCATATAGCATGATTTTGTAAAATGGAGGCATATAGATGTCCCGCGTGTCGGCAAAAGGATGAACAAAGCTCATGTCTTAGACGAAAGAGTGGACAAACATAGATTCCCGATGACCGAGAAGGAGCAACAAACCTCGGGGTGGAGCGTCTGCACTCATAATATTTTATATTATTCAGCGATATAAAATCAACCAAATCTCTACACGTTCCTATACCATTCTATAGTATGAGAATAACTTTGAATGTAAGCCAATGATTCATTCTATCCAATGGTCATAGTTGGAAAATCCAAACAAAACCAAGCATTGGATCAACTCTTTTTCGAGATCAACTCTTTTAGCACTTAGATTGCTGCCGCCTGCCCACCTAGCCCACCTATATATCCGCTCACGTGTGATAACCACGGGAGCTATCCACTCAGATTGTATGTTAAAAAAATAAAGGTCGATAACTCAGGCGGCACCTCGGGCCACGCGGCCAGATCGCATTTTGCACGAGAAATTACACACTATGTTTCGCTGACAGGTGGTCTGATGTCTACTACACAACCTTCTTCTTGTAGACGTTGTTGGGCCTCCAAGTGCAGAGGTTTGTAGGACAGTAGCAAATTTCCCTCAAGTGGATGACCTAAGGTTTATCAATCCGTAGGAGGCGTAGGATGAAGATGGTCTCTCTAAAGCAACCCTACAACCAAATAACAAAGAGTCTCTTGTGTCCCCAACACACCCAATACAATGGTAAATTGTATAGATGCACTAGTTCGGCGAAGAGATGGTGATACAAGTGGTATATGGATGATAGATATAGGTTTTTGTAATCTGAAAATATAAAAACAGCAAGGTAACTAATGATAAAACTGAGCACAAACGGTATTGCAATGCGTTGAAACAAGGCCTAGGGTTCATACTTTCACTAGTGCAAGTTATCTCAATAATAATAACATAATTGGATCATATAACTATCCCTCAACATGCAACAAAGAGTCACTCCAAAGTCACTAATAGCGGAGAACAAACGAAGAGATTATGGTAGGGTACGAAACCACCTCAAAGTTATCCTTTCTGATCGATCTATTCAAGAGTCCGTAATAAAATAACACGAAGCTATTCTTTCCGTTCAATCTATCATAGAGTTCGTACTAGAATAACACCTTAAGACACAAATCAACGAAAACCCTAATGTCACCTAGATACTCCAATGTCACCTCAAGTATCCATGGGTATGATTATACGATATGCATCACACAATCTCAGATTCATCTATTCAACCAACACAAAGAACTTCAAAGAGTGCCCCAAAGATTCTACCGGAGTGTCAAGACGAAAATGTGTGCCAACCCCTATGCATAGGTTCATGGGCGGAACCTGCAAGTTGATCACCAAAACATACATCGAGTGGATCAATAGAATACCCCATTGTCACCACGGGTATCTCACGCAAGACATACATCAAGTGTTCTCAAATCCTTAAAGACTCAATCCGATAAGATAACTTCAAAGGGAAAACTCAATCCATTACAAGAGAGTAGAGGGGGAGAAACATCATAAGATCCAACTATAATAGCAAAGCTCGCGATACATCAAGATCGTACCACCTCAAGAACACGAGAGAGAGAGAGATCAAACACATATCTACTGGTACATACCCTCAGCCCCGAGGGAGAACTACTCCCTCCTCGTCATGGAGAGCACATGGATGATGAAGATGGCCACCGGAGAGGGATTCCCCCTCGGGCAGGGTGCCGGAACGGGTCTAGATTGGCTTTCGGTGGCTACGGAGGCTTCTGGCGGTGGAACTCCCGATCTATTGTGCTCCCTGATGGTTTTAGGGTATATTGGTATATATCGGAAGAAGAAATACGTCAGGGGGGCCACGAGGGTGGAGGGCGCGCCCAGGGGGGTGGGCGCGCCCCCCTGCCTCGTGCCTTCCTCGTTGCTTCCCTTATGTACAGCCCAAGTCTTCTGGATTGCTTCCGTTCCAAAAATAAGTTCTGTGAAGTTTCAGGTCAATTGGACTCCGTTTGATTTTCCTTTTATGCGATACTCTAAAACAAGGAAAAAACAGAAACTGGCACTGGGCTCTAGGTTAATAGGTTAGTCCCAAAAATCATATAGAATAGCATATAAAACATCCGAGGTTGATAATATAATTGCATGGAACAATCAAAAATTATAGATATGTTGGAGATGTATCAGCATCCCCAAGCTTAATTCCTGCTCGTCCTCGAGTAGGTAAATGATAAAAACAGAATTTTTGATGTGGAATGCTACCTAACATATTTATCCATGTGATCTTCTTTATTGTGGCATGAATATTCAGATCCATAAGATTCAAGACAAAAGTTTAATATTGACATAAAAATAATAATACTTCAAGCATACTAACAAAGCAATCATGTCTCCTCAAAATAACATGGCCAAAGAAAGCTATCCCTACAAAATCATATAGTCTGGCTATGCTCCATCTTCACCACACAAAGTATTTAAATCATGCACAACCCCGATGATAAGCCAAGCAATTGTTTCATACTTTTGACGTTCTCAAACTTTTTCAATCTTCACGCAATACATGAGCCTGAGCCATGGACATAGCACTATATGTGGAATAGAATGGTGGTTGTGGAGAAGACAAAAAGGGAGAAGATAGTCTCACATCAACTAGGCGTATCAACGGGCTATGGAGATGCCCATTAATAGATATCAATGTGAGTGAGTAGGGATTGCCATGCAATGGATGCACTAGAGCTATAAGTATACGAAAGCTCAACAAAAGGAACTAAGTGAGTGTGCATCCAACTCGCTTGCTCACGAAGACCTAGGGCATTTTGAGGAAGCCCATCATTGGAATATACAAGTCAAGTTCTATAATGAAAAATTCCCACTAGTATATGAAAGTGATATCATAGGAGACTCTCTATCATGAAGATCATGGTGCTACTTTGAAGCACAAGTGTGATAAAAGGATAGTAGTATTGTCCCTTTTTATTTTATTTTTTTCCTTTTTTTGGGCCTTCCCTTTTTTATTTGGCCTTTCTCCCCTTTTTTTGGGACAATACTCTATGAATGATGATCATCACACTTCTATTTATTTACAACTCAATGATTACAACTCGATACTAGAACAAAATATGACTCTATGTGAATGCCTCCGGCGGTGTACCGGGATGTGCAATGAATCAAGAGTGACATGTATGAAAGAATTATGAACGGTGTCTTTGCCACAAATACAATGTCAACTACATGATCATGCAAAGCAATATGACAATGATGAAACGTGTCATAATAACGGTTCGGTGGAAAGTTGCATGGCAATATATCTCGGAATGGCTATGAAAATGCCATAATAGGTGGGTATGGTGGCTGTTTTGAGGAAGGTATATGGTGGGTTTATGATACCGGCGAAAGGTGTGCGGTATTAGGGAGACTAGCAATGGTGGAAGGGCGAGAATGCGTATAATCCATGGACTCAACATTAGTCATAAAGAACTCACATACTTATTGCATAAATCTATTAGTTATCGAAACAAAGTACTACGCACATGCTCCTAGGGGGATAGATTGGTAGGAAAGACCATCGCTCGTCCCCGACCGCCACTCATAAGGAAGACAATCAATAAATAAATCATGCTCCGACTTCGTCACATAACGATTCACCATACGTGCATGCTACGGGAATCACAAAATTCAACACAAGTATTCCTCAAATTCACAACTACTCAACTAGCATGACTCTAATATCACCATCTTCATATCTCAAAACAATCATCAAGTATCAAACTTCTCATAGTATTCAATGCACTTTATATGAAAGTTTTTATTATATCCCTCTTGGATGCCCATCATATTAGGACTAAATTCACAACCAATGCAAATTACCATGTTGTTCTAAAGGACTCTCAAAATAATATAAGTGAAGCATGAGAGATCAATTATTTCTATAAAATAAAACCACCACTGTGCTCTAAAAGGATATAAGTGAAGCACTAGAGCAAAAGACAAACTACTCCAAAAGATATAAGTGAAGATCAATGAGTAGTTGAATAATTATGCAACTATGTGAAGACTCTCTAACATTTAATAATTTCAGATCTTGGTATTTTATTCAAACAGAAAGAAAAACTAAATAAAATAAAATGACGCCCCAAGCAAAACACATATCATGTGGTAAATAAAAATATAGCTCCAAGTAAAGTTACCGATGAACGAAGACGAAAGAGGGGATGCCTTCTGGGGCATCCCCAAGCTTAGGCTCTTGGTTGTACTTGAATATTACCTTGGGGTGCCTTGGGAATCCATAAGCTTAGGCTATTTCCACACCTTATTCCATAGTCCATCGAATATTTACCCAAAACATGAAAACTTCACAACACAAAACTTAACAGAAAACTCGTAAGCTCCGTTAGCGAAAGAAAAGAAAACACCACTTCAAGGTATTGTAATAAACTCATTATTTATTTATATTGGTGTTAAACCTACTGTATTCCAACTTCTCTATGGTTTATAAACTCTTTTACTAGCCATAGATTCATTAAAATAAGCAAACAACACACGAAAAACAGAATCTGTCAAAAACAGAACAGTCTGTAGTAATATATAACTAAGGCAAACTTATGGAACCCCAAAAATTCTAAAATAAATTGTTGGACGTGAGGAATTTATCTATTAATCATCTTAAAAAAGAATTAACTAAATAGCACTCTCCAATAAAAAAATGGCAGCAATTCTCGTGAGCGCTAAAGTTTCTGTTTTTTACAGCAAGATCAAAAAGACTTTCCCCAAGTCTTCCCAATGGTTCTACTTGGCACAAACACTAATTAAACACAAAAAAACAAAACCAAAACAGAGGCTAGATAAATTATTTATTACTAAACATGAGTAAAAATCAAGGAATAAAAATAAAATTGGGTTGCCTCCCAACAAGCGCTATCGTTTAATGCCCCTAGCTAGGCATGATGATTTCAATGATGCTCACATAAAAGATATGAATTGAAACATAAAGAGAGAATCATGAAGAATATGACTAGCACATTTAATTCTAACCCACTTCCTATGCATAGGGATTTTGTGAGCAAACAACTTGGGGGAACAATAATCAACTAGCATAGGAAGGTAAAACAAGCATAACTTCAAAACTTTAAGCACATAGAGAGGAAACTTGATATTATTGCAATTCCTACAAGCATATATTCCTCCCTCATAATAATTTTCAGTAGCATAATGAATGAATTCAACAATATAACCATCACATAAAGCATTCTTTTCATGATCTACAAGCATAGAAAATTTACTACTCTCCACAAGCAAAATTCTTCTCAATCGGAATAGTGGGAGTATCATAAGAGACTCGAATACTATAAATTGTTTCCACATTAAAAGAGTAATGTTCAGAAAAAGGGTAATCATAATCATGACAAGTTCTATAAATATAATCATCACTACTATTTATAGCATATGCATCATCACAATAATTATCATAAGTAGCAACTTTGTTCTCATCATAATCGATTGAAACCTCTTCCAAGATAGTGGAATCATCACTAAATAAAGTCATGACCTCTCCAAATCCACTTTCATAATTATAATAATAAGATTCAACATCCTCCAAAATAGTGGGATCATTACTTCCTAAAGTTGACACTCTTCCAAACCCACTTTCATCAATATAATCATCATAAGTAGGAGGCATGCTATCATCATAACAAATTTGCATATCAAAACTTGGGAGGCTAGAAATATCATCTTCATTAAACATAGCATCCCCAAGCTTGGGGCAAACATTAATTGCAGCAAATATATTCTCAAAAATGTCATTCTCATCAAACATAGCATCCCCAAGCTTGGGCCTTTTCATATCATAAGCATAATCACTCTCATTATTAATAGTATGGATAGCACCGATAGTATAGCAATTATCATCATCACAATGAGTAATAGGAGCAACATCATTTGGAAGGGATACCTTTTTACCTTTGCTTCTCCGTATTTTCTTTTTCTTCTTCACATCGTGTGTGGGTTCAACCCTCTTTTTGGAGCTCCTTATTAATGAGATTGGTTGAATAGAAGGCTCCTCCTCGTTACCTGATTCATCATAAGAAATAATAGGAGGATATTGGGAAGTCTCTTCCCTTTCATTAGTATTCTCTTCATCTTCTATTTGTTTTCTTTTCTTTATGTAATTGGCAATATAAGGATTTTCAATACAATTCACCGCACAATACATATAAATTTCCTCTAGATCAAAATCAAGAAGTTTATCACGGGCAAATACTGGAAGATAGTTAGTTATACGTTTCATTTCTTCATAACCCATAAGCAAACTAAGTTCATTATGATGTGCAAGAGAAATCAAGTCATCACAATTTTTGGAAACGATTAGATCATGAAACAATTTGCATCGGATGGTTAAATGACTACGTTCATTGCAAAGTTCACAAGTACGACCAAGAAAATTTAAATTTTCAACACAAACATCTAGCCTTTCTTGCAACCATTTAGTTTGTAAGTACTTATGCCTCTTGCAAAATCTACCTTCCCTAATTGGTGTGTACTTGCAAACTCTATGCACTCCAAAAAAATCGACATGCTTATAAGAGACATTCTCATCATGACTAGTGCAATCATCATTAGTACTATGGATATTCAAAGAGTTCATACTAATAACATTGCAATCATGCTCATCATTCAAAGATTTAATGCCAAACATTTTAATGCATTCTTCTTCTAACACTTTGGCATAATTTTCCTTTCCATCATACTCACGAAAGATATTAAAAAGATGAAGCGTATGAGGCAAACTCAATTCCATATTTTTTTGTAGTTTTCTTTTATAAACTAAACTAGTGCTAAAACAAGAAACAAAAAGATTCGATTGCAAGATCTAAAGATATACCTTCAAGCACTCACCTCCCCGGCAACCGCGCCAGAAAAGAGCTTGATGTCTACTACACAACCTTCTTCTTGTAGACGTTGTTGGGCCTCCAAGTGCAGAGGTTTGTAGGACAGTAGCAAATTTCCCTCAAGTGGATGACCTAAGGTTTATCAATCCGTAGGAGGCGTAGGATGAAGATGGTCTCTCTCAAGCAACCCTGCAACCAAATAACAAAGAGTCTCTTGTGTCCCCAACACACCCAATACAATGGTAAATTGCATAGGTGCACTAGTTCGGCAAAGAGATGGTGATACAAGTGGTATATGGATGATAGATATAGGTTTTTGTAATATGAAAATATAAAAACAGCAAGGTAACTAATGATAAAAGTGAGCACAAACGATATTGCAATGCGTTGAAACAAGGCCTAGGGTTCATACTTTCACTAGTGCAAGTTCTCTCAATAATAATAACATAATTGGATCATATAACTATCCCTCAACATGCAACAAAGAGTCACTCCAAAGTCACTAATAGCAGAGAACAAACGAAGAGATTATGGTAGGGTACGAAACCACCTCAAAGTTATCCTTTCTGATCGATCTATTCAAGAGTCTGTACTAAAATAACACGAATCTATTCTTTCCATTCCATCTATCATAGAGTTCGTACTATAATAACACCTTAAGACACAAATCAACCAAAACCCTAATGTCACCTAGATACTCCAATGTCACCTCAAGTATCCGTGGGTATGATTATACGATATGCATCACACAATCTCAGATTCATCTATTCAACCAACACAAAGAACTTCAAAGAGTGCCCCAAAGATTCTACCGGAGAGTCAAGACGAAAACGTGTGCCAACCCCTATGCATAGGTTCATGGGCAGAACCCGCAAGTTGATCACCAAAACATACATCAAGTGGATCAATAGAATACCCCATTGTCACCATGGGTATCCCACGCAAGACATACATCAAGTGTTCTCAAATCCTTAAAGACTCAATCTGATAAGATAACTTCAAAGGGAAAACTCAATCCATTACAAGAGAGTAGAGGGGGAGAAACATCATAAGATCCAACTATAATAGCAAAGCTCGCGATACATCAAGATCGTACCACCTCAAAAACACGAGAGATAGAGAGATCAAACACATAGCTACTGGTACATACCCTCAGCCCCGAGGGAGAACTACTCCCTCCTCATCATGGAGAGCACCGGGATGATGAAGATGGCCACCGGAGAGGGATTCGCCCTCCGGCAGGGTGCCAGAACGGGTCTAGATTGGCTTTCGGTGGCTACGAAGGCTTCTGGCGGCGGAACTCCCGATCTATTGTGCTCCCCGATGGTTTTAGGGTATATTGGTATATATAGGAGGAAGAAATACGTCAGGGGGCCACGAGGGTGGAGGGCGCGCCCAAGGGGTGGGCGCGCCCCCTGCCTCGTGCCTTCCTTGTTGCTTCCCTTATGTACACCCCAAGTCTTTTGGATTGCTTTCGTTCCAAAAATAAGTTCCATGAAGTTTCAGGTCAATTGGACTCCGTTTGATTTTCCTTTTCTGCGATACTCTAAAACAAGGAAAAACATAAACTAGCACTGGCACTAGGCTCTAGGTTAATAGGTTAGTCCCAAAAATCATATAAAATAGAATATAAATGCATATAAAACATCAAAGGTTGATAATATAATAGCATGGAACAATCAAAAATTATAGATACGTTGGAGACGTATCATGGTCCTGTTCCAACATGTCAGTGAGACGACGGCGAGTCCTTTTGTACAATTTCCGAAAAGACGTGTAGGCCAGGGCGCCTCTTCATGTACCGTGGCAAACTGGCAACCATCCACCGACTCTTCGCCTTTCCCTCTTGATTTGGAACTGCTGTCGACACTCTACCTCCCTCCTCCATTTGCCTTCACCCTTCCTTGTGCCATTGTTCGATCGTCTTCTCCATGGAGGGAACAAGCCAGAAACGACCCCGTTATTCTTGCCCCGATCTGAAAGATGCGTGGTGGGGGAACTCATTGATCGGTGCGACATCATCACCTCGGCTTGCATGGCGGGTTCGTTCAAGCCCACTCTCAACTCAACTAATAACATCATTACAAGGAACCCAAGTGTCCAAGAGCGGTTTGATCTCCCTTATCTTCTTCGCTATAAACATGTTCGCATGGGCGCGGACGACGGAGGCCTCGCCTTGTGCAAGTTGATGCCGCTTGATAACGATATGTGTGATGTCAAGATGCCATCGCTTCAGGGTAAGGCCTGGGCTGGCACAAATGGAGATTGGGTTGTTTATATTGGGTACAATTGCGAGTGGGAACTTGCGAATGTGTACACTCGTCAGCGGATTCCACTTCCAAAAATCTCCGAGTGCCCTGAGGTTGAGCACACAGATGATCTACGTACGTTCAAATACGATCATGGTGACTGTCGTCTACGGAAGACAGCAATTTGTCGAGTTCCCAACCGCTCTTGGAATTAAAAGAACTATGAAGTTGTTGCTATCTTCGACAAGATTGTTGCCGTCCTTCGTGGTTCGACTGGATGGATATTGCTCAACAATCAGTCTATATACACGGATGTGTACTGTGATGCAATTCAATACGAGGGTCTTGTGTTTGCTGCCACCACTCGTGGCACTTTTTTTGCATGGGATCCTCGTAGTTTCGGTACGTTTGTCTTCCACTATAATTATAATTGTTTCATCCACATGCATGCGAGTTAGCAAGTTTCCCTTCTCTACTAATTAACCTTCGTCTTGTGTTTCCAAGGTCCTGTGAACATTCCACCATCTATACTTGAAAAATTTTATAACCAAGGGGGAGATGATGATGGTGATGATCACGAGCATGAGGATGACCAGGGCCCATATGCTCTCTGGCGGCTGGAAACTAATTCCAATGGATCACCCCTTCTTCTCTGTATACAGCCCACTGCTGATGTTACTACTGAGGGAGCAGGTGTTGTCTCCCATGGTCGCAATCTCCGAACCTATTCTAACACCCGTTGCATGGTATTCGGGATGGATACTAGTGTGCTAGCGCCAACACCTTCTCCCTGATACAGTATTGATAGTCTTGGAGAAAACTTGCTCTTCCTTGGACAGAACTATCCAATGATGGTGAAAGGTGATCCAACTGCTGTTGACACAACGTTACTACCATTTATGAGAAGCAACTGTATCTATACATCGGACATTGTGGTGGTTCCCTACCCTGGTCCTGATATAGTAGGCCGCTTCAGCCTGGATGATCGGTCCTGTGTTGGTCTCGAGATTGACAGTAGCTGGCTCTTCCCAGAGAATCGCTTGTGGTTCAAAGCAAGCGTTTCCAACACTGAGGATTGGTTGAGTTTAAGTTCATTTCATTGCTTGTTATTTGTTGTGTGATGAAAACTTTAGTATTTATAATGTATCCTCGTTGTCGTTGTGGGTTGATGACCTGTTGTTGGGGAACGCAGTAGTTTCAAAAAATTTCCTACGCACACGCAAGATCATGGTGATGCATAGCAACGAGATGGGAGAGTATTGTCTACGTACCCTCGTAGACCGTAAGCGGAAGCATTATGAGAACGCGGTTGATGTAGTCGTACGTCTTCACGATTCGACCGATCCAAGTACCGAACATATGGCACCTCCGAGTTCAGCACACGTTCATCTTGGTGATGTCCCACGAACTCCGATCCAGCAGGGCTTCGAGAGAGAGTTCTGTCAGCACGACGGCTTGATGACGGAGATGATGATGCTACCGACGCGGGGCTTCGCCTAAGCACCGCTACGATATGACCGAGGTGGATTATGATGGAGGGGGGCACCGCACACGGCTAAAAGATCAACTGATCAACTTGTGTGTCTCCATGGGGTGCCCCCTCCCCCGTATATAAAGGAGTGGAGGAGGGGGAGGGACGGCCCTCTACTATGGCACGCCCGGTGGGAGTAGGATTCCCCCCTTCCATGTAGTAGGAGTAGGGGGAAGGAAAGGGAGAAGAGAAGAGAAGGAAGGAGGGGGCGCCGCCCCTCCCCCTAGTCCAATTCGTACTAGGCCTTGGGGGTGCAGCCTCCCCTCTCACTTTCCCCTAAAGCCCAATAAGGCCCATGTACTCCCCGGCGAATTCCCGTAACTCTCTGGTACTCCGAAAAATACCCGAATCACTCGAAACCTTTCCGATGTCAGAATATTGCTGTCCAATATATCGATCTTTACATATCGACCATTTCAAGACTCCTCGTCATGTCCCCGATCTCATCCGGGACTTCGAACTACCTTCGGTACATCAAAACACATAAACTCATAATACCGCTCGTCACTGAACGTTAAGCATGCGGACCCTACGGGTTCGAGAACTATGTAGACATGACCGAGACTCATCTCCGGTCAATAACCAATAGCGGAACATGGATGCTCATATTGGTTCCTACATATTCTACGAAGATCTTTATCGGTCAAACCGCATAACAACATACGTTGTTCCCTTTGTCATCGGTATGTTACTTGCCCGAGATTCGATCGTCGGTATCTCAATACCTAGTTCAATATCGTTGCGGCCAAGTCTCTTTACTCGTTCTGTAATGCTACATCCCGTAACTAACTCATTAGTTACATTGCTTGCAAGGTTTATAGTGATGTACATTATCGAGAGGGCCCAGAGATACCTCTCTGACAATCGGAGTGACAAATCCTAATCTTGATCCATGCCAACTCAACAAACACCATCAGAGACACCTGTAGAGCACCTTTATAATCACCCAGTTATGTTGTGACGTTTGGTAGCACACAAAGTGTTCCTCCGGTATTCGGGAGTTGCATAATCTCATAGTCAGGGGAACATGTATAAGTCATGAAGAAAGCAGTAGCAACAAACTAAACAATCATCGTGCTAAGCTAACAGAATGGGTCAAGTCAATCACATCATTCTCTAATGATGTGATCCCGTTAATCAAATGACAACTCATGTCTATGGCTAGGAAACTTAACCATCTTTGATTCAACGAGCTAGTCAAGTAGAGGCATACTAGTGACACTCTATTTGTCTATGTATTCACACATGTACTAAGTTTCCGATTAATACAATTCTAGCATGAATAATAAACATTTATCATGATATAAGGAAATAAATAATAACTTTATTATTGCCTCTAGGGCATATTTCCTTCAGTCTCCCACTTGCACTAGAGTCAATAATCTAGTTCACATCTTTATGTGATTAGTTCACATCTCCATGTGACTAATACCCAAAGGGTTTACTAGAGTCAATAATCTAGTTCACATCACAATGTGATTAACACCCAAAGAGTGATCATGTTTTGCTTGTGAGAGAAGTTTAGCTACGGGTCTGCAACATTCAGATCCGTATGTATTTCGCAAATTTCTATGTCTACAATGCTCTGCACGGAGCTACTCTAGCTAATTGCTCCCACTTTCAACATGTATCCAGATCGAGACTTAGAGTCATCTAGATCGATGTAAAAGGCTTGCATCGACGTAACTCTTTACGACGAACTCTTTTATCACCTCCATAACCGAGAAATATTTCCTTAGTCCTCTAAGGATAATTTTGACCGCTGTCCAGTGATCTACTCCTAGATCACTATTGTACTCCCTTGCCAGAAGGATGCTAAGGTACACAATAGGAGTGGTAAACAGCATAGCATAGTTTATAGATCCTATGACTGAGGCATAGGGAATGACTTTTCATTCTCTTTCTATTTTCTGCTGTGGTCGGGTTTTGAGTCTTTACTCAACTTCACACCTTGCAACACGGGCAAGAACTCCTTCTTTGGCTGTTCCATTTTGAACTACTTTAAAATCTTGTCAAGGTATGTAATCATTGAAAAAACTTACCAAGCGTCTTGATCTATCTCTATAGATCTTGATGCTCAATGTGTAAGCAGCTTCATCGAGGTCTTTCTTTGAAACACTCTTTTCAAACACTCCTTTATGCTTTCCAGAAAATTCTACATTATTTCCGATCAACAATATGTCATTCACATATACTTATCAGAAATGTTGTAGTGATCCCACTCACTTTCTTGTAAATACAGGCTTCACCGCAAGTCTGTATAAAACCATATGCTTTGATCACTTTATCAAAGCATATATTCCAACTCCAAGATGCCTGCACCAGTCCATAGATGGATCGCTGGAGCTTGCTCACTTTGTTAGCACCTTTAGGTCGACAAAAGCTTCTGGTTGCATCATATACAACTCTTATTTTAAGAAATCCATGAAGGAATATAGTTTTGACATCCATTTTCCAGATTTCATAAAATGCGGCAACTGCTAACATGATTCAGATAGACTTTTAAGCATCGATACGAGTGAGAAAATCTCATCGTAGTCAACACCTTGAACTTGTCGAAAACATTTTGCGACAATTCGAGCTTTGTAGATAGTAACACTACTATCAGTGTCCGTCTTCCTCTTAAAAATCCATTTTTTCTTAATGGCTCACCGATCAACGGGCAAGTCAATCAAAGTCCATACTTTGTTCTAATACATGGATCTCATCTCAGATTTCATGGCTTCAAGCCATTTTGCGGAATCTAGGCTCATCATCGCTTCCTCATAGTTCATAGGTTCGTCATGGTCAAGTAACATGACCTCCAGAACAGGATTACCATACCACTCTAGTGCGGATCTTACTCTAGCTGACCTACGAGGTTCGGTAGTAACTTGATCTGAAGTTTCATGATCATCATCATTAGCTTCCTCACTAATTGGTGTAGGAATCACTGGAACTGATTTCTGTGATGAACTACTTTCCAATTCGGGAGAAGGTACAATTACCTTATCAAGTTCTACTTTCCTCCCACTCACTTCTTTCGAGAGAAACTCCTTCTCTAGAAAGGATCCATTCTTAGCAACAAAATATCTTGCCTTCAGATCTGTGATAGAAGGTGTACCCAATAGTTTCTTTTTGGGTATCCTATGAAGATGCACTACTCCGATTTGGGTTCGAGTTTATCAGTTTAAAACTTTTTCACATAAGCATCACAACCCCAAACTTTAAGAAATAACAACTTTGGTTTCTTGCCAAACCGTAGTTCATACGGTGTCAACTCAACAGATTTAGATGGTGCCCTATTTAACATGAATGCAGTTGTCTCTAAAGCATAACCCCAAAATGATAGCAGTAAATCAGTAAGAGACATCATAGATCGCACCATATCTAGTAAAGTGCGATTACGACGTTTGGACACACCATTACGCTGTGGTGTTCCAGGTGGCGTGAGTTGCGAAACTATTCTGCATTGTTTCAAATGAAGACTAAAGTCGTAACTCAAATATTCTCCTCCATGATCAGATCGTAGAAACTTTATTTTCTTGTTATGATGATTTTCCACTTCACTCTAAAATTATTTGAACTTTTCAAATGTTTCAGACTTATATTTCATCAAGTAGATATACCCATATCTGCTCAAATTATCTGTGAAGGTCAGAAAATAACGATACCCGCCGCGAGCCTCAACACTTATCGGATCGCATACATCAGTATGTATTATTTCCAATAAGTCAGTTGCTCGCTCCATTGTTCCGGAGAACGGAGTCTTAGTCATCTTGCCCATGAGGCATGGTTCGCAAGCATCAAGTGATTCATAATCAAGTGATTTCAAAAGCCCATCAATATGGATTTTCACATAAGCATTGCAACCCCAAAATTTAAGAAACAACAGCTTTGGTTTCTCGCCAAACCATAGTTCGTACGGTGTCATTTCAACGGATTTAGATGGTGCCCTATTTAACGTGAATGCAGCTGTCTCTAATGCATAACCCCAAAACGATAGTGATTAATCGGTAAGAGACATCATAGATTGCACCATATCTAATAAACTACGATTACGATGTTCGGACACACCATTACGCTGTGGTGTTCCAGGTGGCCTGAGTTGCAAAACTATTCCGCATTGTTTCAAATGAGGACCAAACTCGTAACTCAAATATTCGTCTCCGCGATCAGATCGTAGAAACTTTATTTTTCTTGTTACAATGATTTTCCACTTCACTCTGAAATTCTTTGAACTTTTCAAATGTTTCAGACTTATGTTTCATTAATAAGATATATCCATACCTGCTCAAATCATCTGTGAAGGTCAGAAAATAACGATACCCGCCGCGAGCCTCAACACTTATCGGATCGCATACATCAGTATGTATTATTTCCAATAAGTCAGTTGCTTGCTCCATTGTTCCTGAGAACGGAGTCTTAGTCATCTTGCCCATGAGGCATGGTTTGCAAGCATCAACTGATTCATAATCAAGTGATTCCAAAACCCCATCAGCATGGATTTTCTTCATGCGCTTTACACCAATATGACCTAAACGGCAGTGCCGCAAATAAGTTGCACTATAATTATTAACTTTGCATCTTTTGGCTTCAATATTATGAATATGTGTATCACTACGATCGAGATTCAATAAACCATTCACCTCGGGTGTATGACCATTGAAGGTTTTATTCATGTAAACAGAACAATAATTATTCTCTGACTTTAAATGAATAACCGTATTGCAATAAACATGATCAAATCATATTCATGCTTAACGCAAACACCAAATAACATTTATATAGGTTCAACACTAAACCCGAAAGTATAGGGAGTGTGTGATGGTGATCTTATCAACCTTGGAATTACTTCCAACACACATCGTCACCTCACCCTCAACTAGTCTTTGTTTATTTTTCAACTCCCGTTTCGAGTTACTACCTTTAGCAACTGAACTAGTATCAAATACCGAGGGGTTTGCTATAAACACTAGTAAAGTACACATCAATAACATGTATATCAAATATACCTTTGTTCACTTTGCCATCCTTCTTATCCGCCAAGTATCTATTGCAGTTCCACTTACAGTGACCATTTCCTTTGCAGTAGAAGCACTCAGTTTCAGGCTTGGGTCTAGCTTTGGGCTTCTTCATGGGAGTGGAAAATTGCTTGCCATTATTCTTGAAGTTCCCTTTCTTTCCCTTTCCCTTTTACTTGAAACTAGTGGTCTTGTCAACCATCAACTCTTGCTGTTTTTCTTGATTTCTACCTTCGTCGATTTCATCATCATGAAGAGCTTGGGAATCGTTACCGTTATCCCTTGCATATTATAGTTCATCACGAAGTTCTAATAACTTGGTGATAGTTACTAGAGAACTCTGTCAATCACTATCTTATCTGGAAGATTAACTCCCACTTGATTCAAGTGATTGTAGTACTCAGACAATCTGAGAAGATGCTCACTGGTTGAGCTATTCTCCTCCATCTTGTAGGCAAAGTACTTGTCAGAGGTCTCATACCTCTTGACTCGGGCATGAGTCTGAAATACCAATTTCAGCTCTTGGAACATCTTATATGCTCTGTGGCATTCAAAACGTTTTTGACGTCCCGGTTATAAGCCATAAAGCATGGTGCACTAAACTATCAAGTAGTCATCATACCTATTGGAAATATGCCCTAGAGGCAATAATAAAATGGTTATTATTATATTTCTTTGTTCATGATAATTGTCTATTGTTCATGCTATAATTGTGTTATCCGGAAATCGTAATACATGTGTGAATACATAGACCACAACACGTCCCTAGTGAGCCTCTAGTTCACTAGCTCGTTGATCAAAGGATAGTCATGGTTTCCTGACTATGGACATTAGATGTCATTGATAACAGGATCACATCATTAGGAGAATGATGTGATGGACAAGACCCAATCCTAAGCATAGCTCAAAGATCGTGTAGTTCGTTTGCTGTAGCTTTTCTGAATGTCAAGTATCATTTCCTTAGACCCTAAGATTGTGTAACTCCCGGACACCGTGGGAGTGCCTTGGGTGTGCCAAACGTCACAACGTAACTGGGTGACTATAAAGGTACATTACAGGTATCTCCAAAAGTGTCTGTTGGGTTGGCACGAATCGAGACTGGGATTTGTCACTCCGTATGACGGAGAGGTATCTCTGGGCCCACTCAGTAATGCATCATCATAATGAGCTCAATGTGATCAAGTGGTTGATCACGGGATCATGCATTACGGTACGAGTAAAGTGACTTGCCGGTAACGAGACTGAACAAGGTATTGGGATACCGACGATCGAGTCTCGGGCAAGTAACGTATCGATTGACAAAGGGAATTGTATACGAATTGATTGAATCCTCGACATCGTGGTTCATCCGATGAGATCATCGCGGAGAATGTGGGAGCCAACATGGGTATTCAGATCCCGCTGTTGGTTATTGACCGGAGAGTCGTCTCGGTCATGTCTACATGTCTCCCGAACCCGTAGGGTCTACACACTTAAGGTTCGGTGACGCTAGGGTTGTTAGGAAGACTTGTATGTGATTACCGAATGTTGTTCGGAGTCCCGGATGAGATCCCGGACGTCACGAGGAGTTCCAGAATGGTCCGGAGGTGAAGATTTATATGTAGGAAGTTGTCATACGGTCACCGGAACGGTTCGAGGGCATATCGGTATTGTACCGGGGCCACCGGAGGGGTTCCGGGGGTCCACCGGGAGGGGCCACCTCTCTCGGAGGGCCTAATGGGCTGTAGAGGAAAGGGGACCAGCCCTACATGGGCTGGCTGCATCCCCCCTTGGGCCCATGCGCCTAGGGTTGGGGGGAAACCCTAAAGGGGGCGCCCCCCTTGCTTGGGGAGCAAGCACCCTCCCCTTGGCCGTCGCCCCCCCTCTAGATCTCATCTAGAGGGGGCCGGCCCCCTTCCTCCTTCCCCTATAAATAGAGGGGAAAGGGGAGGGTTGCATACAACATCCAAGGCGCAGCCCCTCCCCTCCCCAACACCTCTCCTCCTCCATAAGAGCTTGGCGAAGCCCTGCCGGAGTACTGCAGCTTCATCACCACCACGCCGTCGTGCTGCTGTTGGAGCCCTCTTCCTCAACCTCTCCCTCCTCCTTGCTGGATCAAGGCGCGGGAGACGTCCTCGCTTAGTACGTGTGTTGAACGCGGAGGTGCCGTCCGTTCGGCGCTAGGATCTTCGGTGATTTGGATCACGACGAGTACGACTCCATCAACCCCGTTCTCTTGAATGCTTCCGCTCGTGATCTACAAGGGTATGTAGATGCACTCCTCTCTCCCTCGTTGCTAGATGACTCCATAGATTGATCTTGGTGATGCGTAGAAAATTTTAAAATTCTGCTACGTTCCCCAACAGTGGCATCATGAGCTAGGACTATGCGTAGTTACTATGCACGAGTAGAACACAAAGCAGTTGTGGGCGTCGATATTGTCAATTTGCTTGCCGTTACTAGTCTTATATTGATTCGGCGGCATCGTGGGATGAAGCGGCCCAGACCGACCTTACACGTATGCTTACGTGAGACTGGTTCCACCGATTGACATGCACTAGCTGCATAAGGTGGCTGGCGGGTGTCTGTCTCTCCCACTTTAGTCGGATCGGATTCGATGAACAGGGTCCTTATGAAGGGTAAATAGAAATTGGCAATTCACGTTGTGGTTTTGGCGTAGGTAAGAAATGTTCTTGCTAGAATCCTATAGCAGCCATGTAAAAACTTGCAACAACAATTAGAGGACGTCTAACTTGTTTTTGCAGCAAGTGTTTTGTGATGTGATATGGCCAAAGGATGTGATGAATGATATATGTGATGTATGAGATGATCATGTTCTTGTAATAGGAATCACGACTTGCATGTCGATGAGTATGACAACCGGCAGGAGCCATAGGAGTTGTCTTTATTTATTTATGACCTGCGTGTCAACATAAACGTCATGTAATTACTTTACTTTATTGCTAAAGCGTTAGTGAAAGTGCAACTATCCCTAGGTGGTTTTGGTAATTCATAACAACATATAGCTCATTGAGCTAATGCTATTCCAAGATGATTATTTCAGGAAAGCTCAATGATTGGCATGGCATGGATATGAAAGTGGAACCCTCAAAATGCTAAGGACAATGGATTGGCTCAAGCTCAAGACTCTTCATTTTATATTTTAGTGATCCAAGATCACATTGAGTCCATAGGAAAAGCCAATACTATTAAGGAGGGATGAGGTGTTGCTTAATGAGCCTCTTGCTTCATGTGCTTAATGATATGCTCCAAAACTCTCAACTACTTTCCCATATCCACATATGACCTAAACTCTAAGCCAAACTCGGTCCTACCGATTTTTCCTATCCGGCGCCACCGAGTTTCACTTGTCATTAGCCACTGCCAAACCCTAGCAATTAGGTTCTACCGATAAGGTTCTCGGTCCCACCGAGATGGGGTTGCAAACTCTCTATTTCCCTTTCGTAACTTTTCGGTCCCACCGAAAGAGCGAATCGGTCCCACCGAGATTGCAATGTAAACTAAGTGTTTCCCCTTTGTAACTTTTCGGTCTCACCGAGTTCCACTCGGTCTCACCGAAAGAGCAAATCGGTCCCACCGAGTTTGCCTGACCAACTCTCTGGTTAGCTAATTACCAAATTCGGTCTCACCGAGTTTGAGTAATCGGTCTCACCGAGATTACGTTATGCCCAAACCCTAACTGAATCGGTCCTACCGAGTTGCATGTCGGTCCCACCGAAAATCCTAACGGTCACTAGGTTTACTATTTCGGTCAGACCGAGTTTATTGATTCGGTCCCACCGAGATTGGAAAACTGTGTAACGGTTGGATATTGTGTGGAGGCTATATATACCCCTCCACCTCTTTCTCATTAAGTGAGAGAGCCATCAGAACACACACATCATTCCAACTCATTTGTTCTGAGAGAGAACCACCTACTCATGTGTTGAGATCAAGACATTCCATTCCTACCATATGAATCTTGATCTCTAGCCTTCCCAAGTTGCTTTCCACTCAAATCTTCTTTCCACCAAATCCAAATCCTATGAGAGAGAGTTGAGTGTTGGGGAGACTGTCATTTGAAGCACAAGAGCAAGGAGTTCATTACCTACACACCATTTGTTACTTCTTGGAGAGTGGTGTCTCCTAGATTGGCTAGGTGTCACTTGGGAGCCTCCCTCAAGATTGTGGAGTGAACCAAGGAGTTTGTAAGGGCAAGGAGATCGCCTACTTCGTGAAGATCTACCGCTAGTGAGGCAAGTCCTTCGTGGGCGATGGCCATGGTGGGATAGACAAGGTTGCTTCTTCGTGGACCCTTTATCGGTGGTTGCTTCTTCGTGGACCTTTCGTGGGTGGAGCCCTCCGTGGACTCGCGCAACCGTTGCCCTTGGGTGGAGCCCTGTGTGGACTCGCGCAACCGTTACCCTTCGTGGGTTGAAGTCTCCATCAACGTGGATGTAGGATAGCACCACCTATCCGAACCACGGGAAAAACATCCGTGTCTCCAATAGCGTTTGAATTCTCCAAACCCTTCCCTTTACATTCTTGCAAGTTGCATGCTTTACTTTCCGCTGCCAATATACTCTTTGCATGCTTGCTTGAATTGTGTGATGATTACTTGACTTGTCCTAAAATAGCTAAAATCTGCCAAGAACTAAAATTGGGAAAAGGTTAAGTTTTTATTTGGTCAAGTAGTCTAATCACCCCCCTCTAGACATACTTCCGATCCTACAGTTAGCCATAGTAGTAGAAGTAATAGATGACGAGACAACTTCAAGAAGACACGATGATGGAGATCATGATGGTGGAGATCATGGTGTCATGCCAGTGACAACGATGATCATGGAGCCCCGAAGATGGAGATCAAAAGGAGCAAATGATATTGGCCATATCATGTCACTATTTGATTGCATGTGATGTTTATCATGTTTTACATCTTATTTGCTTAGAACGACGGTAGCTTAAATAAGATGATCCCTCGCAATAATTTCAAGAAAGTGTTCCCCCTAACTGTGCACCATTGCGAAGGTTCGTTGTTTCGAAGCACCACGTGATGATCGGGTGTGATAGATTCTAACGTTCGAATACAACGGGTGTAAGCCAGATTTACACACGCAATACACTTAGGTTGACTTGACGAGCCTAGCATGTACAGACATGGCCTCGGAACACGGAAGACCGAAAGGTCGAGCATGAGTCGTATACAAGATACGATCAACATGAAGATGTTCACCGATGTTGGCTAGTCCGTCTCACGTGATGATCGGACACGGCCTAGTTAACTCGGATCATGTTTCACTTAGATGACTGGAGGGATGTCTATCTAAGTGGGAGTTCATTGAGTAATTTGATTAGATGAACTTAATTATCATGAACTTAGTCTAAAATCTTTACAATATGTCTTGTAGATCAAATGGCCCATGTTGTCCTCAACTTCAACGCGTTCCTAGAGAAAACCAAGCTGAAAGACGATGGCAGCAACTATACGGACTGGGTCCGGAACCTGAGGATCATCCTCATAGCTGCCAAGAAATATTATGTCCTAGAAGCACCGCTAGGTGACGCACCTGTCCCACAGAACCAAGACTTTATGAACACTTGGCAGTCACATGCTGATGATTACTCCCTCGTTCAGTGCGGCATGCTTTACAGCTTAGAACCGGGGCTCCAAAAGCGTTTTGAGAGGCTCATAGCATATGAGATGTTCGAAGAGCTGAAAATGGTTTTTCAAGCTCATGCTCGGGTCGAGAGATATGAAGTCTCCGACAAGTTCTTCAGCTGTAAGATGGAGGAAAATAGTTCTGTCAGTGAGCACATACTCAGAATGTCTGGGTTGCATAACTGCTTGACTCAGCTGGGAGTTAATCTCCCGAATGACGCGGTCATTGACAGAATCCTTCAGTCGCTTCCACCGAGCCACAAGAGCTTTGTGATGAACTTCAATATGCAGGGGATGGAAAAGACCATTCCTGAGGTGTATTCAATGCTGAAATCAGCAGAGGTGGAAATCAAAAAGGAACATCAAGTGTTGATGGTGAATAAAACCACTAAGTTCAAGAAAGGCAAGGGTAAGAAGAACTTCAAGAAGGATGGCAAGGGAGTTGCTGCGCCCGGTAAGCAAGCTGCCGGGAAGAAGCCAAAGAATGGACCCAAGCCCGAGACTGAGTGTTTTTATTGCAAGGGAAGTGGTCACTGGAAGCGGAACTGCCCCAAATACTTAGCGGACAAGAAGGCCGGCAACACTAAAGGTATATGTGATATACATGTAATTGATGTGTACCTTACCAGTACTCGTAGTAGCTCCTGGGTATTTGATACCGGTGCGGTTGCTCACATTTGTAACTCAAAGCAGGAGCTGCGGAATAAGCGGAGACTGGCGAAGGACGAGGTGACGATGCGCGTCGGGAATGGTTCCAAGGTCGATGTGATCGCCGTCGGCACGCTGCCTCTACATTTACCTATGGGATTAGTTTTAAACCTCAATAATTGTTATTTAGTGCCAGCTTTGAGCATGAACATTGTATCAGGATCTCGTTTAATTCGAGATGGCTACTCATTTAAATCCGAGAATAATGGTTGTTCTATTTATATGAGAGATATGTTTTATGGTCATGCTCCGATGATGAATGGTTTATTCTTAATGAATCTCGAGCGTAATGCTACACATATTCATAGTATGAATACCAAAAGATGTAAGGTTGATAATGACAGTCCCACATACTTGTGGCACTGCCGCCTTGGTCACATAGGTGTCAAACGCATGAAGAAGCTCCATGCAGATGGACTTTTAGAGTCTCTTGATTACGAATCATTTGACACGTGCGAACCATGCCTCATGGGTAAAATGACCAAGACTCCGTTCTCAGGAACAATGGAGCGAGCAACCAACTTATTGGAAATCATACATACTGATGTGTGCGGACCAATGAGTGTTGAGGCTCGCGGTGGCTATCGTTATGTTCTCACCCTCACTGATGACTTGAGTAGATATGGGTATGTCTACTTAATGAAACACAAGTCTGAGACCTTTGAAAAGTTCAAGGAATTTCAGAGTGAGGTTGAGAATCAACGTGACAAGAAAATCAAGTTCTTGCGATCAGATCGTGGGGGAGAATACTTGAGTCACGAATTTGGCACACACTTAAGAAAATGTGGAATAGTTTCACAACTCACGCCGCCTGGAACACCTCAGCGTAATGGTGTGTTCGAACGTCGTAATCATACTCTATTGGATATGGTGCGATTTATGATGTCTCTTACCGATTTACCGCTGTCATTTTGGGGCTATGCTTTAGAGACTGCCGCATTCACTTTAAATAGGGCTCCGTCGAAATCCGTTGAGACGACACCGTATGAATTATGGTTTGGGAAGAAACCTAAGCTGTCGTTTCTAAAAGTTTGGGGATGCGATGCTTATGTCAAGAAACTTCAACCTGAAAATCTCGAACCCAAGTCGGAAAAATGCGTCTTCATAGGATACCCTAAAGAAACTGTTGGGTATACCTTCTACCTCAGATCCGAAGGCAAGATCTTTGTTGCCAAGAATGGGTCCTTTCTAGAGAAAGAGTTTCTCTCGAAAGAAATAAGTGGGAGGAAAGTAGAACTTGATGAAGTATTACCTCTTGAACTGGTAAGTGGCGCAGCTCAAGAAAATGTTCCTGAGGTGCCTGCACCGACTAGAGAGGAAGTTAATGATGATGATCATGAAACTTCAGATCAAGTTACTACTGAACTTCGTAGGTCCACAAGGACACGTTCTGCACCAGAGTGGTATGGCAACCCTGTCTTGGAAATCATGTTGTTAGACAACGGTGAACCTTCGAACTATGAAGAAGCGATGGCGAGCCCGGATTCTGACAAATGGCTGGAAGCCATGAAATCCGAGATAGGATCCATGTATGAAAACAAAGTGTGGACTTTGACTGACTTGCCCGATGATCGGCGAGCCATAGAAAATAAATGGATCTTTAAGAAGAAGACAGACGCGGATGGTAACGTAACCATCTATAAAGCTCGGCTTGTCGCTAAGGGTTATTGACAAGTTCAAGGGGTTGACTACGATGAGATTTTCTCACCCGTAGCGAAGCTGAAGTCCGTCTGAATCATGTTAGCAATTGCCGCATTCTATGATTATGAGATATGGCAAATGGACGTCAAAACGGCATTCCTTAATGGTTTCCTTAAGGAAGAATTGTATATGATGCAGCCGGAAGGTTTTATCGATCCTAAGAATGCTGACAAGGTGTGCAAGCTCCAACGCTCGATTTATGGGCTGGTGCAAGCATCTCGGAGTTGGAACATTCATTTTTATGAGATGATCAAAGCGTTTGGGTTTATGCAGACTTATGGAGAAGCCTGCATTTACAAGAAAGTGAGTGGGAGCTCTGTAGCATTTCTCATATTGTATGTGGATGATATACTGTTGATGGGAAATGATATAGAATTCTTGGAAAGCATAAAGCCCTACTTGAACAAGTGTTTTTCAATGAAGGACCTTGGAGAAGCTGCTTATATATTAGGCATCAAGATCCATAGAGATAGATCGAGACGCCTCATTGGTCTTTCACAGAGTACGTACCTTGACAAGATATTGAAGAAGTTCAAAATGGATCAGTCAAAGAAGGGGTTCTTGCCTGTATTGCATGGTACGAGATTGAGCACGGCTCAATGCCCGACCACGGCAGAAGATAGAGAAAAGATGAGTGTCGTCCCCTATGCCTCGGCCATAGGGTCTATCATGTATGCTATGCTGTGTACCAGACCTGATGTAAACCTTGCCGTAAGTTTGGTAGGAAGGTACCAAAGTAATCCCGGCATGGAACACTGGACAGCGGTCAAGAATATCCTGAAGTACCTGAAAAGGACCAAGGAAATGTTTCTCGTTTATGGAGGTGACGAAGAGCTCGTCGTAAAGGGTTACGTCGATGCTAGCTTCGACACAGATCTGGATGACTCTAAGTCACAAACCGGATACGTGTATATTTTGAATGGTGGGGCAGTAAGCTGGTGCAGTTGCAAGCAAAGCGTTGTGGCGGGATCTACATGTGAAGCGGAGTACATGGCAGCCTCGGAGGCAGCACAAGAAGCAGTCTGGGTGAAGGAGTTCATTACCGACCTAGGAGTCATACCCAATGCGTCGGGCCCGATGACTCTCTTCTGTGACAACACTGGAGCTATTGCCCTTGCCAAGGAGCCCAGGTTTCACAGGAAGACCAGGCATATCAAGCGTCGCTTCAACTCCATTCGTGAAAGTGTTCAAAATGGAGACATGGAGATTTGTAAAGTACATACGGACCTGAATGTAGCAGATCCATTGACTAAACCTCTCCCTAGAGCAAAACATGATCAACACCAGAACTGCATGGGTGTTCGATTCATCACAATGTAACTAGAATATTGACTCTAGTGCAAGTGGGAGACTGTTGGAAATATGCCCTAGAGGCAATAATAAAGTTCCGGTAACCCCCCCGGTGCTCCGGTTTTATCCGAAACTTCCCCGGAACACTTCCAGTGTCCGAATATAGCCGTCCAATATATCAATCTTTATGTCTCGACCATTTCAAGACTCCTCGTCATGTCTGTGATCACATCCGGGACTCCGAACAACCTTCGGTACATCAAAACACATAAACTCATAATATAACTGTCATCGAAACCTTAAGCGTGCGGACCCTACGGGTTCGAGAACAATGTAGACATGACCGATACACGTCTCCGGTCAATAACCAATAGCGGGACCTGGATGCCCATATTGATTCCTACATATTCTACGAAGATCTTTTATCGCTCAGACCGCATAACAACATACGTTGTTCCCTTTGTCATCGGTATGTTACTTGCCCGAGATTCGATCGTCGGTATCCTATACCTAGTTCAATCTCGTTACCGGCAAGTCTCTTTACTCGTTCCGTAATACATCATCCTGCAACTAACTCATTAGTTGCAATGCTTGCAAGGCTTCAGTGATGTGCATTACCGAGAGGGCCCAGAGATACCTCTCCGACAATCGGAGTGACAAATCCTAATCTCGAAATACGCCAACCCAACATGTACCTTTGGAGACACCTGTAGAGCTCCTTTATAATCACCCGGTTACGTTGTGACGTTTGGTAGCACACAAAGTGTTCCTCCGGCAAACAGGAGTTGCATAATCTCATAGTCATAGGAACATGTATAAGTCATGAAGAAAGCAATAGCAACATACTAAACGATCGGGTGCTAAGCTAATGGAATGGGTCATGTCAATCAGATCATTCAACTAATGATGTGATCCCATTAATTAAATAACAACTCTTTGTCCATGGTTAGGAAACATAACCATCTTTGATTAGCGAGCTAGTCAAGTAGAGGCATACTAGTGACACTCTGTTTGTCTATGTATTCACACATGTATTATGTTTCCGGTTAATACAATTCTAGCATGAATAATAAACTTTTATCATGATATAAGGAAATAAATAATAACTTTATTATTGCCTCTAGGGCATATTTCCTTCAGTCTCCCACTTGCATTAGAGTCAATAATCTAGATTACATAGTAATGATTCTAACACCCATGGAGCCTTGGTGCTGATCATGTTTTGCTCGTGGAAGAGGCTTAGTCAGCGGGTCTGCAACATTCAGATCCGTATGTATCTTGCAAATCTCTATGTCTCCCACCTGGACTAGATCCCGGATGGAATTGAAGCGTCTCTTGATGTGCTTGGTTCTCCTGTGAAATCTGGATTCCTTTGCCAAGGCAATTGCACCAGTATTGTCACAAAAGATTTTCATTGGACCCGATGCACTAGGTATGACACCTAGATCGGATATGAACTCCTTCATCCAGACTCCTTCATTCGCTGCTTCCGAAGAAGATATGTATTCCGCTTCACACGTAGATCCCGCCACGACGCTCTGTTTAGAACTGCACCAACTGACAGCTCCACCGTTTAATGTAAACACGTATCCGGTTTGCGATTTAGAATCGTCCGGATCAGTGTCAAAGCTTGCATCAACGTAACCGTTTACGATGAGCTCTTTGTCACCTCCATATACGAGAAACATATCCTTAGTCCTTTTCAGGTACTTCAGGATGTTCTTGACCGCTGTCCAGTGATCCACTCCTGGATTACTTTGGTACCTCCCTGCTAAACTTATAGCAAGGCACACATCAGGTCTGGTACACAGCATTGCATACATGATAGAGCCTATGGCTGAAGCATAGGGAACATCTTTCATTTTCTCTCTATCTTCTGCAGTGGTCGGGCATCGAGTCCGACTCAACTTCACACCTTGTAACACAGGCAAGAACCCTTTCTTTGCTTGATCCATTTTGAACTTCTTCAAAATCTTGTCAAGGTATGTGCTTTGTGAAAGTCCAATTAAACGTCTTGATCTATCTCTCTAGATCTTTATGCCTAATATGTAAGCAGCTTCACCAAGGTCTTTCATTGAAAAACTCTTATTCAAGTATCCCTTTATGCTATCCAGAAATTCTATATCATTTCCAATCAGTAATATGTCATCCACATATAATATTAGAAATGCTACAGAGCTCCCACTCACTTTCTTGTAAATACAGGCTTCTCCAAAAGTCTGTATAAAACCAAATGCTTTGATCACACTATCAAAGCGTTTATTCCAACTCTGAGAGGCTTGCACCAGTCCATAAATGGATCGCTGGAGCTTGCACACTTTGTTAGCTCCCTTTGGATCGACAAAACCTTCCGGTTGCATCATATACAACTCTTCTTCCAGAAATCCATTCAGGAATGCAGTTTTGACATCCATCTGCCAAATTTCATAATCATAAAATGCGGCAATTGCTAACATGATTCGGACAGACTTAAGCATCGCTATGGGTGAGAAGGTCTCATCATAGTCAACCCCTTGAACTTGCCCAAACCCTTTTGCGACAAGTCGAGCTTTGTAGACAGTAATATTACCGTCGGCGTCAGTCTTCTTCTTGAAGATCCATTTATTTTCAATTGCTTGCCGATCAATGGGTAAGTCAACCAAAGTCCACACTTTGTTCTCATACATGGATCCCATCTCAGATTTCATGGCTTCAAACCATTTTGCGGAATCTGGGCTCACCATCGCTTCTTCATAGTTCGTAGGTTCATCATGATCTAGTAGCATGAATTCCAGAACTGGATTACCGTACCACTCTGGCGCGGATCTCACTCTAGTTGATCTACGAGGTTCAATAGTATCTTGTTCTGAAGTTTCATGATCATTATCATTAGCTTCCTCACTAATTGGTGTAGGTGTCACAGAAACAGTTTTCTGTGATGCACTACTTTCCAATAAGGGAGCAGGTACAGTTACCTCGTCAAGTTCTACTTTCCTCCCACTCACTTCTTTCGAGAGAAACTCCTTCTCCAGAAAGTTTCCGAACTTAGCAACAAAAGTCTTGCCTTCGGATCTATGATAGAAGGTGTATCCAATAGTCTCCTTTGGATATCCTATGAAGACACATTTCTCCGATTTGGGTTCGAGCTTATCAGGTTGAAGCTTTTTCACATAAGCATCGCAGCCCCAAACTTTCAGAAATGACAACTTTGGTTTCTTGCCAAACCATAGTTCATAAGGCGCCGTCTCAACGGATTTTGATGGTGCCCTATTTAACGTGAATGCGGCCATCTCCAAAGCATAACCCCAAAACGATAGCGGTAAATCAGTAAGAGGCATCATAGGTCGCACCATATCTAGTAAAGTATGATTACGACGTTCGGACACACCATTACGCTGTGGTGTTCCGGGTGGCGTGAGTTGCGAAACTATTCCGCATTGTTTCAAATGTACACCAAACTCGTAACTCAAATATTCTCCTCCACGATCAGATCGTAGAAACTTTATTTTCTTGTTACGATGATTTTCAACTTCACTCTGAAATTCTTTGAACTTTTCAAACGTTTCAGACTTATGTTTTATTAAGTAGATATACCCATATCTGCTTAAGTCATCTGTGAAGGTGAGAAAATAATGATATCCGCCACGAGCCTCAATATTCATTGGACCACATACATCTGTATGTATGATTTCCAACAAATCTGTTGCTCTCTCCATAGTACCGGAGAATGGCATTTTAGTCATCTTGCCCATGAGGCACGGTTCGCAAGTACCAAGTGATTCATAATCAAGTGGTTCCAAAAGTCCATCAGTATGGAGTTTCTTCATGCGCTTTACACCGATATGACCTAAACGGTAGTGCCACAAATAAGTTGCACTATCATTATCAACTCTGCATATTTTGGCTTCAACATTATGAATATGTGTGTCACTACTATCGAGATTCAATAAGAATAGACCATTCTTCAAGGGTGCATGACCATAAAAGATATTACTCATATAAATATAACAACCATTATTCTCTGATTTAAATGAATAACCGTCTCGCATCAAACAAGATCCAGATATAATGTTCAAGCTTAACGTTGGCACCAAATAACAATTATTTAGGTCTAATATTAATCCCGAAGGTAGATGTAGAGGTAGCGTGCCGACCGCGATCACATCAACTTTGGAACCGTTTCCCACGTGCATCGTCACCTCGTCCTTAGCCAATCTTCGCTTAATCCGTAGTCCCTGTTTCGAGTTGCAAATATTAGCAACAGAACCAGTATCAAATACCCAGGTGCTACTGCGAGCATTAGTAAGGTACACATCAATAACATGTATATCACATATACCTTTGTTCACCTTGCCATCCTTCTTATCCGCCAAATACTTGGGGCAGTTCCGCTTCCAGTGACCAGTCTGCTTCCAGTAGAAGCACTCAGTTTCAGGCTTAGGTCCAGACTTGGGTTTCTTCTCTTGAGCAGCAACTTGCTTGCTGTTCTTCTTGAAGTTCCCCTTTTTCTTCCCTTTGCCCTTTTTCTTGAAACTAGTGGTCTTGTTTACCATCAACACTTGATGCTCCTTCTTGATTTCTACCTCCGCAGCTTTCAGCATTGCGAAGAGCTCGGGAATAGTCTTATTCATCCCTTGCATATTATAGTTCATCACGAAGCTCTTGTAGCTTGGTGGCAGTGATTGGAGAATTCTGTCAATGACGCAATCATTTGGAAGATTAACTCCCATTTGAATCAAGTGATTATTATACCCAGACATTTTGAGTATATGCTCACTGACAGAACTGTTCTCCTCCATCTTGCAGCTATAGAACTTATTGGAGACTTCATATCTCTCAATCCGGGCATTTGCTTGAAATATTAACTTCAACTCCTGGAACATCTCATATGCTCCATGACGTTCAAAACATCGTTGAAGTCCCGGTTCTAAGCCATAAAGCATGGCACACTGAACTATCGAATAGTCATCAACTTTGCTCTGCCAGACGTTCACAACATCTGGTGTTGCTCCAGCAGCAGGCCTGGCACCCAGCGGTGCTTCCAGGACGTAATTCTTCTGTGCAGCAATGAGGATAATCCTCAAGTTACGGACCCAGTCCGTGTAATTGCTACCATCATCTTTCAACTTTGCTTTCTCAAGGAACGCATTAAAATTCAACGGAACAACAACACGGGCCATTTATCTACAATCATACATAAACAAGCAAGATACTATCAGGTACTAAGTTCATGATAAATTTAGGTTCAATTAATCATATTACTTAAAGAACTCCCACTTAGATAGACATCCCTCTAATCCTCTAAGTGATTACGTGATCCAAATCAACTAAACCATGTCCGATCATCACGTGAGATGTAGTTTCATTGGTGAACATCACTATGTTGATCATATCTACTATATGATTCACGCTCGACCTTTCGGTCTCCGTGTTCCGAGGCCATATCTGTATATGCTTGGCTCGTCAAGTATAACCTGAGTATTCCGCGTGTGCAACTATTTTGCACCCGTTGTATTTGAACGTAGAGCCTATCACACCCGATCATCACGTGGTGTCTCAGCACGAAGAACTTTCACAACGGTGCATACTCAGGGAGAACACTTCTTGATAATTAGTGAGAGATCATCTTATAATGCTACCGTCAATCAAAGCAAGATAAGATGCATAAAAGATAAACATCACATGCAATCAATATAAGTGATATGATATGGCCATCATCATCTTGTGCTTGTGATCTCCATCTCCGAAGCACCTTCATGATCACCATCGTCACCGGCGCGACACCTTGATCTCCATCGTAGCATCGTTGTCGTCTCGCCAATCTTATGCTTCCACGACTATCGCTACCGCTTAGTGATAAAGTAAAGCATTACAACGCGATTGCATTGCATACAATAAAGCGACAACCATATGGCTCCTGCCAGTTGCCGATAACTCGGTTACAAAACATGATCATCTCATACAATAAAATTTAGCATCATGTCTTGACCATATCACATCACAACATGCCCTGCAAAAACAAGTTAGACGTCCTCTACTTTGTTGTTGCATGTTTTACGTGGCTGCTACGGGCTTAAGCAAGAACCAATCTTACCTACGCATCAAAACCACAATGATAGTATGTCAAGTTGGTGCTGTTTTAACCTTCACAAGGACCGGGCGTAGCCACACTCAGTTCAACTAAAGTTGGAGAAACTGTCACCCGCAAGCCACCTATGTGCAAAGCACGTCGGGAGAACCGGTCTCGCGTAAGCGTGCGCGTAATGTCGGTCCGGGCCGCTTCGTCCAACAATACCGCCGAAACAAAGTATGACATGCTGGTAAGCAGTATGACTTATATCGCCCACAACTCACTTGTGTTCTACTCGTGCATATAACATCAACATATAAAACCTAGGCTCGGATGCCACGGTTGGGGAACGTAGTAATTTCAAAAAAAATCCTACGCACACGCAAGATCATGGTGATGCATAGCAACGAGAGGGGGAGAGTGTGATCTACGTACCCTTGTAGATCGACAACGGAAGCGTTAACTTGGTTGATGTAGTCGTACGTCTTCACGGCCCGACCGATCAAGCACCGAAACTACGGCACCTCCGAGTTCTAGCACACGTTCAGCTCGATGACGATCCCCAGACTCCGATCTAGCAAAGTGTCGGGGAAGAGTTCCGTCAGCACGACGGCGTGGTGACGATCTTGATGTACTACTGTCGCAGGGCTTCGCCTAAGCGCCGCTACAATATTATCGAGGACTATGGTGGAAGGGGGCACCGCACACGGCTAAGAATATGATCACGTGGATCAACTTGTGTCTATGGGGTGCCTCTTGCCTTCGTATATAAAGGATCCAAGGGGGGGTGCGGCCGGCCCTAGTAGGAGGCGCAGTGGAGGAGTGCTACTCCTACCGGGAGTAGGACTCCCCTCCCTTTCCTTGTCCAAGTAGGAGAGGGGGAAGGAAGGGAGAGAGGAGAGGGGGGCGCCGCCCCTCCCTCCTTGTCCAATTCGGACTAGGGGGAGAGGGGGCGCGTGGCCTGCCCTGGCAGCCCCTCCTCTTCTCCACTTTAGGCCCATGAGGCCCATTAACCCCCCGGGGGGTTCCGGTAACCTCCCGGTGCTCCGGTTTTATCCGAAACTTCCCCGGAAAACTTCCTGTGTCCGAATATAGCCGTCCAATATATCAATCTTTATGTCTCGACCATTTCAAGACTCCTCGTCATGTCCGTGATCACATCCGGGACTCCGAACAACCTTCGGTACATCAAAACGCATAAACTCATAATATAACTGTCATCGAAACCTTAAGCGTGCGGACCCTACGGGTTCGAGAACAATGTAGACATGACCGAGACACGTCTCCGGTAAATAACCAATAGCGGGACCTAGATGCCCATATTGATTCCTACATATTCTACGAAGATCTTTTATCGGTCAGACCGCATAACAACATACGTTGTTCCCTTTGTCATCGGTATGTTACTTGCCCGAGATTCGATCGTCGGTATCCTATACCTAGTTCAATCTCGTTACCGGAAAGTCTCTTTACTCATTCCGTAATACATCATCCTGCAACTAACTCATTAGTTGCAATGCTTGCAAGGCTTCAGTGATGTGCATTACCGAGAGGGCCCAGAGATACCTCTCCGACAATCGGAGTGACAAATCCTAATCTCGAAATACGCCAACCCAACATGTACCTTTGGAGACACCTGTAGAGATCCTTTATAATCACCCAGTTACGTTGTGACGTTTGGTAGCACACAAAGTGTTCCTCCGGCAAACGGGAGTTGCATAATCTCATAGTCATAGGAACATGTATAAGTCATGAAGAAAGCAATAGCAACATACTAAACGATCGGGTGCTAAGCTAATGGAATGGGTCATGTCAATCAGATCATTCAACTAATGATGTGATCCCGTTAATCAAATAACAACTCTTTGTCCATGGTTAGGAAACATAACCATCTTTGATTAACGAGCTAGTCAAGTAGAGGCATACTAGTGACACTCTGTTTGTCTATGTATTCACACATGTATTATGTTTCCGGTTAATACAATTCTAGCATGAATAATAAACTTTTATCATGATATAAGGAAATAAATAATAACTTTATTATTGCCTCTAGGGCATATTTCCTTCAATAACGTGATCCAAATCAACTAAACCATGTCCGATCACCACGTGAGATGGAGTAGTTTTCAATGGTGAACATCACTATGTTGATCATATCTACTATATGATTCACGCTCGACCTTTTGGTCTCCAGTGTTCCGAGGCCATACCCGCATATGCTAGGCTCGTCAAGTTTAACCCGAGTATTCTGCGTGTGCAAAACTGGTTTGCACCCATTGTATGTGAACGTAGAGCTTATCACACCCGATCATCATGTGGTGTCTCAGCACGAAGAACTGTCGCAACGGTGCATACTCAGGGAGAACACTTATACCTTGAAATTTAGTGAGAGATCATCTTATAATGCTACCGCCGAACTAAGCAAAATAAGATGCATAAAGGATAAACATCACATGCAATCAATATAAGTGATATGATATGGCCATCATCTTCTTGTGCCTGTGATCTCCATCTCCAAAGCACCATCATGATCACCATCGTCACCAGCTTGACACCTTGATCTCCATCGAAGCATCGTTGTCGTCACGCCAACTATTGCCTCCACGACTATCGCTACCGCTTAGTGATAAAGTAAAGCAATTACATGGCGATTGCATTACATACAATAAAGCGACAACCATATGGCTCCTGCCAGTTGCTGATAACTGTGTTACAAAACATGATCATCTCATACAATAAAATTTAGCATCATGTCTTGACCATATCACATCACAACATGCCCTGCAAAAACAAGTTAGACGTCCCCTACTTTGTTGTTGCAAGTTTTACGTGGCTGCTACGGGTTGAGCAAGAACCGTTCTTACCTATGCATCAAAAAACCACAATGCGGTATAGTGATTTCTTTTTGATCTTCAGAAAGAACCCTGTTCATTGAATCAAATTCAACTAAAGCTGGAGAAACAGACACCCACTAGCCACCTGTGTGCGAAGCACGTCGGCAGAACCAGTCTCGCGTAAGCGTACGCGTAATGTCGGTCTGGGCCGCTTCATCCAACAATGTTGCTGAATCAAGAATCAACTAGTGATGGCAAGCAATATGTATATACCCACGCCCACAACTCCTTTGTGTTCTACTTGTGCACATGACATCTACGCATAAACCTGGCTTTGATGCCACTGTTGGGGAACGCAGTAATTTCAAAAAAAATCCTACGCACACGTAAGATCATGGTGATGCATAGCAACGAGATGGGAGAGTATTGTCTACGTACCCTCATAGACTGTAAGTGGAAGCATTATGAGAACGGGGTTGATGTAGTCGTACGTCTTCATGATCCGACCGATCCAAGTACCGAACGTACAGCACCTCCGAGTTCAGCTCACGTTCAGCTCAGTGACGTCCCATGAACTCCGATCCAGCAGGGCTTCGAGGAAGAATTCCATCAGCATGACGGCATGATGACGGTGATGATGATGCTACCGACGCGGGGCTTCGCCTAAGCACCACTACGATATGACCGAGGTGGATTATGGTGGAGGGGGGGCACCGCACATGGCTAAAAGATCAACTGATCAACTTGTGTGTCTCCATGAGGTGCCTCCTCCCCCGTATATAAAGGAATGGAGGAGGGGGAGGGCTGGCCCTCTACTATGGCGCGCCCTGGGGAGTCCTACTCCCACCGGGAGTAGGATTCCCCCCTTCCATGTAGTGGGAGTAGGAGGGAAGGAAAGGGAAAAGAGAAGAGAAGGAAGGAGGGGGCGCCGCCCCTCCCCCTTGTCCAATTCAGACTAGGCCTTGGGGGGCGCGCAGCCTCCCCTCTCTCTTTCCCCTAAAGCCCAATAAGGCCCATATACTCCCCGGCGAATTCCCGTAACTCTCCGGTACTCCGAAAAATACCTGAATCACTTGGAACCTTTCCGATGTCCGAATATAGTCGTCCAATATATCGATCTTTACGTCTCAACCATTTCTAGACTCCTCGTCATGTCCCCGATCTCATCCGGGACTCCTAACTACCTTCGGTACATCAAAACACATAAACTCATAATATCGATCATCACCGAACGTTAAGCGTGCGGACCCTACGGGTTCGAGAACTATGTAGACATGACCGAGACTCATCTCCGATCAATAACCAATAGCGGAACCTGGATGCTCATATTGGTTCCTACATATTATACGAAGATATTTATCGGTCAAACCGCATAACAACATACGTTGTTCCCTTTGTCATCGGTATGTTACTTGCCCGAGATTCGATCGTCGGTATCTCAATACCTAGTTCAATATCATTACTGGCAAGTCTCTTTACTCGTTCCGTAATGCTACATCCCGTAACTAACTCATTAGTTACATTGCTTGCAAGGCTTATAGTGATGCACATTACCGAGAGGGCCCAGAGATACCTCTCCGACAATCGGAGTGACAAATCCTAATCTTGATCCATGACAACTCAACAAACACTATCGGAGACACCTGTAGAGCACCTTTATAATCACCCAGTTACGTTGTGACGTTTGGTAGCACACAAAGTGTTCCTTCGATATTCGGGAGTTGCATAATCTCATAGTCAGAGGAACATGTATAAGTCATGAAGAAAGCAGTAGCAACAAACTAAACGATCATCGTGCTAAGCTAACGGAATGGGTCAAATCAATCACATCATTCTCTAATGATGTGATCCTGTTAATCAAATGAAAACTCATGTCTATGGCTAGGAAACTTAACCATCTCTGATTCAATGAGCTAGTCAAGTAGAGGCATACTAGTGACACTCTATTTGTCTATGTATTCACACATGTACTAAGTTTCTGGTTAATACAATTCTAGCATGAATAACAAACATTTATCGTGATATAAGGAAATAAATAATAACTTTATTATTGCATTTAGGGCATATTTCCTTCACCTGTTGTATGTAATAAAATGATATGCATGTGATAAACTTACTAAATTCATGAATGGCTTTCGAGTCGCTTCTCTGAGTGGGTGCTGCGACGAGGCAAAAATATATTTTCCGAATACATAATTGTACGTGCATTGCAACAGGTTATCGGATGAGGCCAATCAACAATAGTACACTATTTGTACTAGCTTCACATGTTGCACTATCTCTACGTCTACGTACATAATACAACAAGTTTTAAACTTGAGACCAGCCACCCATCCTCACAAAGAACACTTTTTAACCTAGCACAGACTCTAGGAAATTTGGCCACAGTGTGAGGTGGGCCATATGTTAATGTTTTCGCTGTACGTAACCAGCACCTCGAATCCTCGATACTACTACTACTATAAGTACAATAGTAGGAGTAGTAGGGTGGCATGGGCCAGAACAAGCATTCATGTCCAGGAGTACAGCACACGCCACCAGCACGACTTCCATCTGACACCATATTTCTTGGAGTCCATGCTACAGCAAACTCTTCAACCTCGTCGTTTCTCTAACTCAGCCATCGCACGGCGGGCGAGGTGGGGGTTTGCCGATAGTCGGTTTCCTCAACTGCGGTCCCACTTGTAAGGCCAACTCCAACGCACGACCCCAAACGGAGCTTCGTTTTGCCTGGATTCTGTCTGTTTGGGTAGGGCAATGGGGTCGTGTCTGGGCCATTTCTCGGATGCGGTGGTCGTGCACCGAACAGGCGGACGCATCCCGGCCGCGTACATTTTTCTTTGCAAACACATATCTTTTTTTCATCATTGATTTTTTGGTACATGGAAATACATCACCAAAATTTTGACTAGAAAAGCAAGACCAAAGAAAACAAGAACCACAAGAATACATTTTAGAAGATATCCAACTTCCATACCTGCTCCTGTAAGTTGGGTTAGTGCCTTCTCGATGCATTCATTGTTGATCTACGGAGGCTCGATCTTGCATGCTTCTTTCTTCTTCGAGTGTAAATAAGTAGATGTGTCTAGCCTCTATTCTATCAACAAGTGCACTAGTCTCATCTCTAGCCTCTATGCTAGCTAAAAGTGCTAGAACATCTACTAAATGCGCTCTATCAATATATTGTTGTACTCTTCTTCCCAATACCAAAACTTGCATCCATTCTACACAATAAAATTTTAAGTTAGCACAACTAGTCTAATCCGAGAGCACACCCGAAGATTTGGTTGAGTTCTTCCTCCTTTTGCCGACAGATGGGACATCCAGCATCCAGGTCATGTCATGCAAGAAAATAAAGTGGTAGTTGAAGCCACGTGATGTGCATCTTGGGTTAAACTGTAAATAGAATCTTACTACTCTTGAGTAACTCCAAAAGCGGCCACCGAAGATCTTTATTGGATTTGTTTTTCATCACCAGCACGTCGAGGTGAAAGATGTGCAGGTTCAATGGGTCCTCTTGCGTTTTCACTGACATGTGGGACCACATATGAGCGAACAGACGATGGGCTCCGCGCGTCTGATGGCTGGCTAAGAAGAGAGATAGAGGAGGGCTAAGCATGGACTCCGGGAAATTTGTTCTCCGTAACCAACACCTCGATATAGTGGGGTGGCATGGGCCATAACTAGCATTCATGTCTAGCAGTACGGCACACGCCACCCACACGAGTCCCATCCGACACCAATTTTCTTGGAGTCCGTGCTACAGCCATCTCTTCTCCCTCCTGTTTTCTCAGCCATCGCGCGGTGGGCGGGGTGGGGGTTTGCCGATAGTCGGTTTGCTCAACTGCGGTCCCACTTGTAAGTGAAAATGCAACACAGCACGCATTCCCCCTTGAGCGGCGTGCCAGACCAACCGTGTGGGGGTGCGATGCGAACACAGCAGGCTTTTCCTTTTGAACTTGTAACCTGTAAATTTTGGTTCTGCTCCATGGCGTGACCGATAGATAGAAATAACGATTTTCCCTAGAGTAATGAGAAGTTTGGTTCTGGCGCGGTTCATGCATGGAGTACGTACGAAAATTATGAAGTTGATGCGAAAGGTGAGATAATTACTAGTAGTACCATATACTACCACATGGATTTGACAGAAATATGAAGATACATACGGACCCATCAACAACATCCTCACGCGCTAGTGCACTGGGTCACCAATCGACGTGTGAGGAGCAGCGGCGTTGGCGGCAAGCTCAATGTGCTTCTGAACAATGTCGTCCAAGGTTTCCCTGCGGTCCAAGAAGGCCAGTGTCCTATCGTCCTCCTCTTGCATGTAGTAGTCCTTGTGGATGATTTGCGCGTAGACGTGGGTGATTATGTCGATGGTGTCTTGTTGCACCAGGCATTGCGCGGCGAGCGCGACCTCGAGGTGGACATTCTCTGGCGCGACGGCGGGCGGTCGCATGGCCACCAGTGTGTCGAAGAGGTTGTCACCATAGAGGCCATTGAGGGTGGCAGGCATCGCAGAGCCTGGGCGCATGGGCTGGAGGCGTACGTCAAGGTCGTCCGCGAGCTTCTTGATGGCGGTGAACTTGTCGAGGAAGCCGACGAGGACCTCGTCGAACAAGGAGACGAAGCTGTCGTCCAAGTGGCCCCTCGCCCTGGCGGCCTCAAGCACTACCTGGAGACTTTCCTCAGTGCCAGGCCGCAGGCCGGCGCCGTGGACCATCTGGCACAGCCGGCTGATGCTCGCGCTCATCGCCTCCATGGGTCTAGCTTCTAGTCAACTGATCTTGCGACTAGAGTGATCACTCTAGCCCTTGCGTGCGTAGGTGCGTAGGATTTCGTAGATTGGACTGGCGGGAGCCTTTATATGAGAAGTGCAGACTGTGTTGAATTCACGTGCGTGTTGGCCATCTACTCCTCGCCCCTCTACTGCAACTGCCTTTGGCTGTATGACAGGTTGGCCATCCACCCGTTGGGCCCACGTGTCATACACCCAGAGGCAGGTGCAGTAAGTCAATGAAGCCGCGTCCACCTCCGTGCCGGTGCAGTATAGTCATCTCACCGGACCTCTAGTTGGGGCCAAACGAGAGAACTTTGATGTTTACTGGTTTATTCGTCCCCTTTGCATTTTGCGCCAAGTTTTGACCTTTGGTTTAACTAATAAAATGTTAATGCATGTAACCAAAAATGGTGTGTAAGTCACCTTAGGAAAACCAAATAATCCCAAAACACTTAGGCACGATACATTAACTCCCTCCTCGTTTCTTATTTCGTGACATATCAACCAATGAGAGATGTGGGCCATGCATGCTTTCAATGACTTGAGACTACCAAACATCACATGCAGTGGTTAGTTCATTGCATGTAATCCTATCAAGTAGCAAAAAGACATTAAGTTATCTCGCCGATAGGAATAAAACAATACACCATGTATTTATTTACAGAGGGAGTAGTACATTTTTTGTGACATGCATTACTAGATATTGCTAGTCAAATACTAAATCCAGATGGACGTGGTAGTACTACTAAATCCAGACGGTGGTGCTAGTACTAGTAGTAGTACTACCAATGTAGTAGCACTGTACTACCCGTTGGTCAAATTATTACGTGCTGCTCCTCACAGTGAAGTGACAAGACCCTACGCCGGAGATGACACCTGAGTATAGGCGCTGTGTTCGGCATACCATAGTCACCCTCACCGTCTGCAGTCACTATCATCATGGCTGTAGACCTAGCCTTCCTACAACTAGCCGTGTTCGACATAATTTCCCGTGCGTAGATGCCCGTGCATTGCACGGAACACCAAGATTGGGGGTGGACGGCGCCGGCAGAGGCCATCACGCCAGATTTTTCCATGGCCTTCTAGATGTGGTGGGGAGGAGATAAGGCTGATTGTGAGAGACAATGAGTTGTTTGTAAATAGGGAACAAGTGCGGGCATCTTTTTGCAAAACTGGAGAAGTTTGGTTTGTATGCGTCAGATCTAGATCCGACAGCTATTGGTGAAAGATGGCAGGCACAACATCATCACCAACTCAGGACCTGTTTGATTCGCAGGATTTTGAAAACGCAGGAATAGGGCACGGTAATATTACAAGTTTCAAACTGATATTACAAATGTTAGGAGTAATGCTTCACCTACGAAGAGGGAATTACTAGGAAGTTTACGTAAGAACTTTCGTTACTTTCAGTGGATGCAGCATTATCGTACAAACTAAAATCCACCACCCTGACAAGTCACTAATGGGTAAATAAGTTTTCGAGTCTCTGGCCACTTGATGTTTCAAAAACAAATTCAGCTTCTGCGGAGACTTTGTCATTTAGGCTTAGACGCTTGCGGTGATCAACACGCCATTCATTGTTGCGCCAGAGAACGCCAAACCTCATTACCTTGAGCACACTTTCCTCCAGAACAAAGAACCTGGCCAATTTAATCTCTGATGTGTTGCCTCGGTAGTCGATCAAATCAATTTTTGCAAGATGGAGATCAAGCCATTCGATCAGATTGTTATAGTGCAGCACATTTTTGACTTTCGGGTCTTTTTTTATCTGCAAAAGAAGAGAACATATTAGAGCAGCTGGCTATTAAGATTGTCGTGTCATCAAGAGGTACCAATATCATTCGCTCATACGATAGGGTTGGCTGGCTAGTGATATTTTTTCACTCTCTCTCTCTCCTTTTCTCTTTCCTCTCATTTGCCTAGGAGTACGTGAAGAGCTTGGGCATTTGTTGCCTTCCACTATGTGGCCGATGCCATATTTCGCAAAAGTATGCCACATAATATGCATCGATGTCAAATAAAAAGATTTTGGCACCGCTCTCGCGATGTGAGAGAGTTGGCACCGCTGTGCGCACAGACCCACATGTATAAACAAATCAATCAAACCAACTACACCATCCTCTCACTCTCCCAAACAAGTGTTTTTTATTGCCTCGGTCCTCTCTCTCTCTCCCACGCAAGTGTTTTTTCATTGTGTGAGTTAATTTGGCAACCGGAGCAAAGTAGGTGATCCAGATTGGGGCACCAGGTGAGCAATGGAGGGGCATCGATGCCAAATGCATCACAAGTGAATTTGGCATGTGTTTTGGCCTACATAGTGGAGGGCCGTTATAGCCCACTTTTGTACTACCTCTTATTTAGTATAATATTTTGACCATAGATTTACATAAGAAAATGCCAATGCATGTCACTAAAAATTACACCATTTGAAATTATGTTCAAATACGAATCCAACGATATAGTTCTTAGTGACATGCATTAACATTTTGTCAGTTAAATCTATGGTCAAATTTTGATACTACGAAATAGGAAGAGTGAACCAGGACGGAGGTAGTACTTGCTCTTAGGGTAACCATAGAGTTACTGGAGTAGTCTAAGTTACTTTCCACTATGACTAGCCTAGGCTACTATAGTATTACAACAACAAAAAACGATGCAGGTGATCACATGAGAAAAAATACTAAAAACATTTCTTTCGGTGCAGTGCGTAGATGCAGTTTTGAACACTACACTTATCATCGTAATTTGGGAAAATTGCAAAAAAAATTGAGCTACGTTGTGATTACCGTTTACTAATAGGAAAGAACTTTCACCTTGATGAGTAGCTTCTCCGTGCACGGAAAGCATGTAAGGAATCCAACAACTTGATCCAGATTGGGGCCGATAGATTTTATTGCCAAGATCTTCACTATGCGGATATACTGGGTCAAGCTTGTGGGAATCATTTTCTGGAAGACGGTCGTAAATACATCAAGAAGAAATTTAAAAATGTGAGTTTCAAGAAGATGGAGAAGAAGATGAGTGCTGTACCTGAACGATTACGGATCCAATAAAGAGTTTGGAGAATTTGGCAGACGAGTGCACCAACGCTGTCAATTTCGGCGCGTCAATGACCCTGATTTTTGTTGGACCTTCTAGATCTGATACAAGCAATCTCTCAAGGAAAGGCGCATTCTCAATGACCATAATGTGGAACAGCTGGAGTGATCTCTTCCCAATTGATGTCTTGTTGCGGGGCCAGCAAGACACATAAATCCATCAGAGATTCGTCGAGGCAATGTGGAGGCTAGTGAACCCATGGATTTGCTCAAGACAAAGGTACTCGAACGCAGTACAGCTGCGGAGCAGGTGCTCCATAGCCTTCTTCGAGATGACAACGTCGAAGAGGTCGAGCTGCTTGAGTTGAGGGAGAAGAAGGGCGGGCGTGACATTAATCTGGGGAAGATAGCAGGAGCTAAAGCTGGCGCGGTGCAGCGTTGGCGCGAGGCGGAGCGCGGATGGCGGCAGAGACCGACATCGTCCAGCTTCAAAGCTGAGCTCCTCGGGCTGATCTAGGGCATGAGATAAGAACCAGTCGTCGAACTTGGGTTGGACCTTGCATTTGATACTGAACATGCGGATGTCAAGGCGTCTGGCTGGCCCAGGGTGCGATGAAAGGATATTGGAGACTGCGGCCATGCGTTTGCAATCCCCATCGCAGAGGCAGCTGTCGACGGTGGGGTTGCGGGGGACGCGGTGCCAGAGGAGGCACCACCGCCGGGAGAGTAGGGCGGTCTGCACGGCAGATTTGGTGGGGAGGAGGCCGATGATGACAAGCAGCATGTCATCGGGGAGGCTGCTGATGAAGTCCAGGCTCACCGGATGCAGTTTTGGCTCGAGCCGCCTTTGCTTGTTGTCTACCTCGCCGTCCATCTCAACCGGCGGCGACGCGGGTGTACACGTGTGCTGGTGTGTGTTGTGTGCTGAGTGTGCGCGAGTGCGTCCTTCTGTGCATGCCGCCGCGCAGTGGTGAATTGTGCGCGAGTGCGTCCTTCACGCGGAAGAAGTGTGTCCTCAATGCGCCCTCAATTTACTAGCGTGCGGGGTGCTACCCCGAGTGGTTTCAACTTTGTTTACTTCACCGCGTGTCAGATGGGCCTCTAGTTTACTTATTTTCACCCACTGCCACATGGGCCAGCACACGAAGATACAGAACACAAGCTGACAAGGCAGCATGTGGACTAGTTGACCGGTTAACTAAACAATATACGGAGCTATACGCTGACACAGTGAGCATATAATCCATCGGTATAAGGTGTTCGAGTGAGAGGGGAGGCCCGTGAGAGATAGCAGAGAGAGAGAGAGAGAGAAAGAGCTACTCCCTCCGTTCGATAATGTAGTTCCAACATTTTTTAAAAAGTCAAACTTTTGAAACTTTGACCAAGTTTATAAAGAAATTACTTGTATCTACAATACCAAAGATAAATGATAGTATGAAGTAAGTACATGTTGTGATGAATCTAATGATCGTTCCAGATGTAAATGTTTTTCTCCACATATACCTGGTCAAACTTTTCTAAGGTTCGACTTTTCAAAACATCCATATGCTTATGGACGTGAGAGAGTCCCTAACTAGAGAGAGAGAGTGAAATAGAAAGAGTGAGTGAAAAAAAGTGTGTGTGCGTGTGTGAAAGAGAGATGGACAACACTTGATAAAAGTCGAGAAAAAATGTGTGTGTCGTATGCAAACATATCACACATGCATCTTCGACAACGGAAGCAAGGTGAGGAGATAGTGTGTGGTTGTTTGCAACCGAGAGAGCAAGACCCCTAGCACGTGGCCAGGAGGGGTCTGACAAACAAGGGAGAGAGGTCGAGAGAGACGTACGAAGAAAATGCAGACATGGGGAGGAGAGAGTGTATGTTTGTCATAGAGAGATCCCCTGGAGATCGTGATGGGACTACATGGGTGGGAGATCGAGTGACAAGGTGTGTGCACGATAGAAGATACCCCGAGAGATATCGAGATAGACGTATGGATGGACGGAGACAATACGTGTGTTCCTGATGGCTAGTGAGAGATAATCATACTTAGGGGGGAGTGCTTGCGCCTATAATGGAGTGAGGGATTATGGTAGTTATTAGGGGGGTGGGTGTCACATAGAGAGAGAACAAGGGCGGAGAGTGTTGGATGGGTCTATATGTATAGTGCGAGCGAGACATGTGTATGTGTGAACCAGGGAGATATAAAGTTTGAGAGAGATTGAGGAGCCCCGATAAGGCTGAGTGGTGCGGCAGATAGCTGAGAGGGGGAAAGAGATATTCCATCTGCTCGATAATGCAGTGCATGTAAATTTTTTAGAAGTCAAACTTTGGAAACTTTTATCAGGTTTATGCAAATGTTATTTATATCTACAATACCAAAGATACATCATACGAAACTACATCTCATGGTGAATCTAATGGTATATGCTTGTCGTTCTAGATGTAATTGTTTTTCTCCACATACATGGTCAAATTTTGTGATGTTTAACTTTTTAATAAATCAATGTGCTATGGACCGAGGAGAGTGCCTAAGTCGAGAGAGATCAAGTGTGTGTGAAGGAGAATGAGTAAGTGTGCAAAAAGAGTATGTGTGTGAAAGAGAAAGTGACAACAAACGATAAATTCGAGAGAGAGTGTGTTTTTCATTTCTTAGGCGAACATCTCACGCATGCATCTTCAAGATAGAAAAGCGAGGCGAGGAGATACATGAAGATAGCTAGTGTGTAATTGTTTGCAACGGAGAGAGACACCCCTATAGCACATGTCCAATAGAGGTCTGGCCAACAAGGAACAAAGGTCGAGAGGGACACATGGAGAACATGGACACATGGGGAGGGCGAGAGGGTGTGTTTGTGATAGAGATATCCCCTCGAGATCGTGAGGGGACTATATGGGTGGGAGATCGAGGGAGGTGCGTGCGCGATAGAAAGATGCCCCGAGAGAAATCGAGATAGACCATGCACATCTTTGTGATGGAGACTAAGATTAGCTATTCATATACGGGGACTGCGTGTGCCTACAATTGAGTGAGAGACCATCATACTTGGCTAGCTAGGCATGAGATTGTGTGTGTGTGTGTGCGTGTGAGATGGAAAGAGAACGAGGGAGAGAGATAGAGTTTTAGATGGGCCTATCAAGTGAGAGTGAGATATGCATGTGTATGTGTGACCCAGGTAGATGGAGAGTTTGAGAGAGAGGGGGGAGAGCTCCGAGACGCCAGAGTGGTGCGTGAGAGTTACGGGCAATGAGCCAAGGAATTTGTGTGCGTACGATGAGTGCACCCAAGATATCTAGCTTGGACTAGAGAATCATACATAGTGTGCGAGAGAGACCTATAGATGGAGTATATATGCATGCGAACTAGAAAGACCCCCCCCCACACACACACACAAAGAGAGAGAGAGAGAGAGAGAGAGAGAGAGATGGAGCGAAAGCGAGAGGGACCAACAAGGTTTGTGTGTTGGATGCGTGTGACGGAATTGAAGATTGTCGGAGAGAGAGAGAGAGAGAGCAGGAGTCCGGGAGAGGGGGAGGTCGCGTTTTATGCATCAAAGACTGATATAAACCATGTTTCGATATAAACTTGCATTCAAATATTTAAATTGGAGAACATGTTGTCTGCAATCCACCCATGAACGGATATATGTGTATATCAAACAAGTTCATTAATTTGACTTTCAACATGTTCATGGAGTACTATAATACTGTACAACATGCTACTCGATTGAGGTGTTCAATTTTGGATTTAGTTCACTATTTTGACCTGGTGAACGAGCTATTTCATTGAATCGAGATATTTCATTTTAGGTTTGATTCCCGTTTTTGAGTGGGTCAACTATTTGTCATATAGTAAATCGCTAGCAACGAGCATGTAAAACACATTACTCTCGAGCATCATCTCTCCATCTAAAAAAGAAGTGGCAAGCTAATATTTCAAAATTTGATTCGAATCGACTTGGTAAGGTACATGTGGATGCTCGTTCTCCCAAAATTTGAACGAACCATTAAACATCCTCTTCTTGGTGGAATTTGCCCGAGCAAATAAATGGGAGACGCGAAATTACCGTCCTATGTGGGACACGCATCAATTGGCCCGTGTACATCGAGGGTAGGTTCGTAACTTCATCCAAGCGCGCCTTCTCCTCTGCCAAAATGGCATGTGCCGAATAATTCATAAACCATGGTCAGCAAAACACGCTCTCCTCGCCCGAAATAGCTCGCGCCCACTATTTCAAAACACGCTCTCCTCGCCCGAAATCGCTCGCGCCCACTATATTTCAAAACACGCCCTCCTCGCCCGAAATCGCTCCTGCCCACTATTTGGGGAGAAGCAAAGTTACTCTACTATCCCCGACCCTCAGTACACAGACCCAAGCCGAGAAGCCTAAAGGGGTAGAACTGTAACTCCCCCTCACATTTTAGATAAATGCGTCTGTAAAACATGGTTCCACTCCCCTCCCAACCCCCCCATTCATACCTCGTGGGCGCCAAATCACCTTCTCCCCGGAAGCTCCCTTCTCCTGAGCCACGAAACCTCAGCCCCTCCTCCATGGCACCCCCACCACACCAATTTCACAGCCGCCCTCCTCCCTAATGCCGGAGACATTGTCCATTTTCCATCGTGCACTAGGCCGTGTGCCTCTTACTCCATGCTGCTGGAGCTGCCTCGACAACGGTCGCGTGAACCGTACCGGAGCCGATTCACCCCCGCCATTGTTCACGGCGCCGGAGCGGCTCCAACTTCGGATCCGTCCAGATCGTCCCAGCGCTTCTTCCCCGTAGCCGTCGACCGTCGCGACATCGCTATTTCCCTGCCGCCGGTCGCCACCGTAACCGCGCCGGCCTCATCAACTCGGTAGCTGGACCTGCCCACTTCACCATGCCGCCAGATAGGTCGCACCCTCATCTCAAATCACTTTATTTAGGCGTCAGTTGTCTGAATTTTTATTCTGGGCCAATTGATTCCCAATGGGAAGCAGCACCCCTCGAGGCGGTAGAGCTCCTAGGCTGCCGGTTGGCTGGTGTCTAACGTAAGGGTGCGGGGCCGCAAGTTCACCGCGGAAGCAGCGCTTAGATGGCTATATTAGAGTTGCGTGGGTTGAAGGTACTGCCGCCGCCGGATCTGGATGACGGGGATTCTTTGTGGATTGGCCCGGGGGCAGCGCAACCACGGCAGTGCGGTGGGACGGGGAGAGGGGTTTTGGCCGGGGCCACGGACGACGGAGGTAGGCTGCTCTGCCGTTGGTCGCTGGCTATTCGGGGAAGAATCCTAACCGTGTCAGCCGGGAGGCACAAGACGGCCATCAAGCCATCCGGCGTAGATCGGATAGTACCAAAATAAAATAAAATCATGTGACCCCAATTTAGTCTTCAGTCAACAGACGTGTGACCACTCTCGTACCTTGCTGTTGATCTCTTAGTGTATTTCTTCAGATCAAAGAGATGTGTTGTTCTTAACATTATGCGTTATCTGCATCTTCAGCCACACCGTCTTCCGACTCACCGCAACTACTCCAACAAGGGAAGCATACACCAGAAGGGAGCTATAGTCCCCACTCAACAGTACCCTGCATCGAATGCGCTTACCCGACATGGATAGCCACAACAACTACAGGGCCATCGACAAGTCAGCACATGATGCTCACTCCTATGGATGGCGGCCAGATAGGTTGTACCCTCATCTTACTTGTGTGCAACATTTATGGCTTTGTTATTCATCTAAGCATGGAAAATAGATTATCACATTTCACTGTGTATTCATGTTGATCTTTTACGGGTCTTGTTCAGGAGTTAACGTTGTTCCATAGTTTAGCTAAGATACTTGTTCTTTAGGTAACGTTGTTCCATAGTTATCATCCATCAGCCAATGCTATCCCATAGGCTGGTGATTATAGTATTATACCACTTCTAGTATTACCTATGTTGTTCCTTAATACTTTTGTGTGCCATCTAGTTAATCTCGAGTACAAATGATACATATTCTGTAGCTTTCATCTGTGTTCTCCCTTTAGTTTTTGAGACCTGTTGCTGCTAGTTAACCCCAGTCCTACTATTTATGTCGTCTCCTACAGGCACTCATTACATAAATCTAACTACTAGTTGTCTTCCATGCATGTTAGATATAATTGCACACACTGATATATCCACAAGAACCTCACGGAGCAATGTAAAGGCCAATAAACTTGATGTCAATGATACCCAATATGATGGAACATGTAAAGGCAGTTCTTCAGAAGACTTGCAGAAAGATGTTGAATCCTCTTCACCCCACAAGGTCCTTGCTCTAACTTGGCCCGTGATATGGGTACAACATGCATATAATGTCCTGGAGTGTATCTACTCTGTTGCAATGCCATGTGCTTAGCATGCTGATCATGCATGTAAATATGTCATGCCTTCCTGTTTTTCAGTACCTATTCCATTCATGATAACATGTTTTCAAATTCAAGTACTTTCATTCTACTCTATCGCAATGCCATCTGCTTAATTTGGACATCATGCTTCTAAATATCTTATGCATTGTTATTCATCAGCATGTACTTCATCTGTCTACCATACCATGTTTTTTACATTGAAGTGTTGTTCTAGTGCTCTGTTGCAATGCCATCTTAGTTTCCCAATCATACACGTGTATGTTGCCTTAGTTTTTTCTGTATGTATTCCGCTAGCATACGGTTTTACATTCAACTAGTGATTTTTACTGTGTTGTCCTGTCGTATCCCTAGCTCTTACACCATACTCCCTCCGTATGGATTACATGTTGCCGAAATGGATAAAAAGGATGTATCTAGAACTGAAATACGCCTAGACCCATCCATTTTTTTCTGGATGGAGGGAATACATGTTAATATGTCATGCCTTTCTATTCTTCAGTACCTATCCCATCTCTCTGATGTAGCATGTTTTATAATTGAAGCACCATTCTTCTATACAAGGCATGCAAGCGGAAGGCGACTATGTTAGAATCTGAAGGGTTACAAACCAGGTCTTTGCAAAAGATCCAAATGCCAGGAAATAATAAACCAACTCCAGTTTTTATAGATACTGCTCCAGCACAGAGAAACCCAACTCCTACTGATAATAAGCAGATTCCAGTGGCCAAAGAACTAGTCCGCTCCAGTCCAGCAAAAATATGTCAACTCCATTCTAAGAAGCGTGTGCGTATCCTTGCATCATGAAATTTTATAGCATGCTGATCATATTTTCTACACGTTTCTTACCCATCTCTCTTTTAGAAAATAAGCTTAACAGATAGAAGAATTTCTGCCCTAGTATCGTGTGCGAGGAAACATTCTTGCGGGAATTCTCTGTGCTCCAATGCAGATGTAAGTACCTGTTGTATATCACTATATTTTTACATCAGCATGTATTTTTTTAATCGGCGTGAATCCAACCTTTATCTAATCTAAATTTAGTTGTAGCAAAATGTATGATTAAAGGCCACAGTGTTGATTTTTGTAAGGAAAACTGTCTGGTAGTTTTGCATCCTGAGCTGCATGAGTGTACTATCTCATATCAGTGGGTTTGATCACTTTGGTTCTGCAGTGGGTTTTCAGTGTGTGTTTTTTTACTGTGTTGTCCTGTCGTATCCCTAGCTCTTACATCATACTCCCTCCGTCCGGATTACATGTCACGGAAATGGATAAAACTGGATGTATCTAGAACTGCAATACGCCTAGATCCATCCATTTATTTCCAGATGGAGGGAATACATGTCAATATGTCATGCCTTTCTATTCTTCAGTACCTATTCCATGTCTGTTGTAGCATGTTTTATAATTGAAACACCATTCTTCTATATAAGGCATGCAAGGGGAAGACAGCTATGTTAGAATCTGAAGGGTTACAAACCAGGTCTTTGCAAAAGATCCAAACGCCAGGAGATAATAAACCAACTCCACTTTTCATAGATACTACTCTAGCACAGAGAAACCCAACTCCCACTGATAATAAGCAGATTCCAGTGGCCAAAGAACTAGTCCGCTCCAGTCCAGCAAAAGAATGTCAACTCCATTCTAAGAAGCATGTGTGTATCCTTGCATCATGAAATTTTATAGCATTCTGATCATATTTTCTACATGTTTCTTACCCATCTCTCTTTTAGAAAATAAGGTTAAATGATAGAAGACTTCCTTCATTGGGATTGTATTTGAGGAAAATATCTTGCGGGAATTCTCTATGCTCCAATGTTGAGGTAAGTACCTTTTGCATATCACTATGTTTTTACATCAGCATGTATTTTGTTAATCGGCGTGAATCCAACCTTTATCTGATCTAAAATTAGTTGTAGCAAAATGTTAAAGGCGCCAATGTTGATTTTTGTAAAGAAAACTGCCTGGCAGTTTTGCATACTGAGCTGCATGAGTGTACTATCTCATATCATGCACATTACTGAATTGTAGTGTTGCTCTGGTTGCCCATTCATTCATTGTGTCAATGTTGCTTTCATATTACCTTACCTGGCTGATGATAGTTGTGCCATATTGTGTTAATTTGGTGTTGGCTAGTTGCCCAAACGTTTGTTGTGCCAATGTTGCTTTTCTATTATCTGACTTGGCCAATGATAGCAATGCTAGTGTCTTAATTTGGTGCAGGCTGCTGAAGATAAGAAGACAAACTCTGAAAACAGCAAGGCAACCCCATTGTTTCTTTCCAATAAATTTAGTCCAGGTAATATGGCAATAACTCATGATTAATCTGTTTGGTTCCTCTCCTAATTTATGTTATGATGCAGTGGTCAAAACACTCTCCACTATCAATAATACAAGCCTGCCAAAATCGGCATCTTAATCCGTTCAGTATCCTCTGTCTCGAATGCAACGGAAAAATGTACGTTTGTGAACCAATTAATGGCTGAAGGAATGATGGAAATGGTGGAGGAATCAGAGGTGCAGAGTCGTGCGACACAACAACTGATCAATGTTTTCAGAGACAGTGTAGCAAAGCAGCAAGAACTTGCCCACATGCTTATGGGTGTCATCCGTGATGAGGTTGCAGATTGTGACATTGTAGATCGTTAGGTTCTGTTCATTTATTTGCACTGGCATCAATATTTGATTGCCCAGTGGATGTAATTTCCTGTAATATATGCTGGATGTGCAACGTTTTTCCCTGTATGTTGTACCTTTGCTTGATCGATTTTGGTCCTGTGCATAATTGCTCGTCGTAATGGGCTCAAATTATCTAATTTGACCTAAAGACATGTATGAACTTTAGTGGGCCCATTAAGTTAATGGGTCGTTACCAGCCGAAAGTTAATGGCCGGCCCTCTTAACTCCAAGGTCTTTAACAGGCCGACATCGAAGCAGGCAACAGGTGGGCCCAATTGATTTCACTGGCCGTTAACAGGCCGTTACTAAGTTCGGGCTACATATGGCCCAACTATACTATGGGCCTTTAGCAGGCCGAAAGGGACGGCGGGCTTGTACTGGACCATGAAGAGCATGGGCCGCTAAGAGGCCAAAAGTCGGGTCATATTGTAAATGGCCCAACTGTGTTGTGGGCCTTTAGCAGGCCGAAAGAGAAACCGTGCTGGTATTGGACCATGAAGGGCATGTGTCGTTAAAAGGCCAAAACTCAGGTCCGACTACAAATGGCCCAACAGATATATGGGTCGTCAACAGGCTGAAAGACACACCGGGCCAAAAATTGGCCCAACACTTAAATGGGTCGCTAAAAGGATGAAACTCAGGTCCGACTACAAATGGCCCAACTCATTTATGGGCCGTCAACAGGCTAAAAGACACACCGGGCCAGAAATTAGCCCAATATTTAAATGGGTCGCTGAAAGGCCAAAAGATGTACATCGTGAAAATTGGCCCATCCATTGAATGGGCCGTTAACAGGCCGAAATCTCATCGGGTCGATATTGAGCCCAAATATATAGCGGGCTGTTAACGGGCTCGAACTGATGATGGGCTGCAATGGTGTCAAATCTTTAACGGGTCATTGACGGGCCGAATTGGCACATCTCGTATGGGCCGTGGGCTTAAATGGACCTGACACAAGTAGGCCTTATATGGGCCAGCCTGCTAATTTTTACTGGGCCGGCCTTTTTCACCGGAATGGGCCACTGTTGGGCTGTGCCACATGTCGACCTCTCATAGGCGCCTCCTGTCCAATGAATGGATGACATCTGTCCCAACGGTGAGGCAACACGTGTTTCCTCTGGCCAATGATGATTTTACACGTGGAAAATCCCCATTGGTCCGGGCTGTTAACGGGTTATCGGATCCAAAACCGGACCCGATAGCTTAACGGCGTTCCGTTACTGTGGATGCCACGTGTCGGTCACCCTTGATGAAAGAACTTCTGTGACGCGCGATTTATCGTCATGGAAGTGGACACTTCCGTGATGATAATTTTGGTAATGTCATGGAACACTTCTACGACAGCACAGGTATGACTATCTTGATTCTGTCTAAAATCGTTATGGATGTACATGCATGACAAAAAACGCGACCTACTGTGACAAACACGTATCATCATGGAAGTGTATTTTTTTTGTAGTGCAAAGAACCTCAAAGAGTGCCCCAAGATTTCTACCGGAGAAAGAAGGACGAAAACATGCATCAACCCCTATGCATAGATTACCCCAATGTCACCTCGGGAATCCGTGAGTTGAGTGCCAAAACATATATCAAGTGAATCAATATGATACCCCATTGTCACCACGGGTATTCATAGCAAGACATACATCAAGTGCTCTCAAATCCATAAAAGTATTCAATATGATAATAACGAAATCTCAAAGGGAAAACTCAATTCATCACAACAAGATAGAGAGGGAGAAACACCATATGATCCAACTATATTAACAAAGTTCGTGATACATCAAGATCGTGCCAAATCAAGAACACAAGAGAGAGAGAGAGAGATTAAACAAATAGATACTGGTACAAACCCTCAGCCCCGAGGGTGGACTACTCCCTCCTCATCGTGGTGGCCACTGGGATGATGAAGATGGCCACCGGTGATGATTTTCCCCTCCGGCAGGGTGCCGAGACGGGGTCTAGATTGGTTTTCCATGGCTATAGAGGCTTGCGGCAGCGGAACTTCTGATCTAGGGTTGTTTCTAGGGGTTTCTGTATTTATAGGATTTTTTGGTGTTGGTTTCACATGAAGATGGGCCCCAGGGGGCCCACCACCCACCAGGACGCGCCAGCGGGTGGCGCGCCCTGGTGTCTTGTGGGCAGCAGGGGGGCCTCTGGTGGTTCTTCGCTCCATTATTTCTCTTTTCTTCCAAAAAATTGTCAAAAAGTTTCGTCCAGTTCCGAGAACTTCTATTTCTGCACAAAAAACAACACCACGGTGGTTCTACTGGAAACAACGTCAGTCCGGGTTAGTTCCATTCAAATCATACCAAAACCATATAAAATTGTTGTAAACATGGCATGAATACTTCATAAATTATAGATACGTTGGAGATGTATCAATGAGGTCAGTGATCATGGGTGGTGTACAGGGTCACCATCCAAATTATCAAAGAGAGTGGCACAAGTTGATGAGCAGGAGGCACAGCCAATCCAGTTTTACTCCACACAACAGAGCAGACATCTGCTTAGGCACATTGCAGTAGATGTTGTTATGGGTAAGGCAATCTAGGAGATGTTGATTTGGAGCAAGAGGAGTTGGAAAGAACTATGGAGCTTAATAGGAGGACTCAAATCCACAAGTTTAAGAAGCAAGAAGAGTGTTGAGAGGGTGCGGGCACTTAAAAGAAAACTTCATGTTGTACTAACTGGAGATGACTCCGAGTTGGAGGAAGATGAGGATTTCATGGCTAAGATGGCTGAGATGAGGGCAGAGAGAGGACCCACTTTTACACTTTGAAGGCGACACTGACGTCAAAGAACCTTATGAGCTAGAAGTAGACGAAGTGCAAGAGGAGCATGGAGAGGATGAGGATTTTGAAGATGTGGTACCACAGGGGCAAAAGAGGAAGAAGTTTAGAATAAGAAATGGGTCAACCACAAGATCACATGCTAGTCTGGAGCATGATTTTGAGGATGTTTGGGTACCATCATCTGATGAGGATCCAAATCCTGATGATTTGAAGGAGGTGGAAGATGACGGGGTTGTACCACTAGCATTTGTGCTTGGCAATAAGAGTGGGGCCAAAAAAACCCAGACCAATGATATGGTATTCTGAGGATGAATATAGGCTTAAGGTGACCCTAGGGTGATTTTGTCGATGAATCGATGAATCTAGACTTAAGGTGACCCTAGGGTGATTTTGTCGATGATTCGATGAATCTAGGCTTAAGGTGACTCTAGGGTGATTTTGTCGATGGATCTAGGCTTAAGGTGACCCTAGGGTGATTTTTTCAATGCATCCATGAATCTAGGTGACACTTTAACATATTGACATCACTTTGGTTTAATGGCCTAAACATATAAAATGTTATTATACTAAGCACATGCACCACATAACATCAAATTGGACTCACATCAAGTTTCAGAACTGGATCCAGCTACCATAGTTCACAAAATACATAATTAAAGTACTTGGTTCACAAATTCAAACTAAAGCACTTGGTTCACAAATTCAACTAAAGTACTGGATACAACACTACTGGATCCAACAACATAGTTCAACAATGCATACTAGATGCACACTAATCATCTAAGATGGCCTTCACCCCCAGAAGCTTCAACTTTATCTTTTCCCCTGACTTCTGAAGCTTAGAAATGAGCTGCTCCAACTTAAGCCTCTCTTCTGTCAACCTTTCCTTCTCCTTCAAATGATTGAACTTCATATTCCTAATCACATTGGCTTGAGCACCTGTCAGGTGCTTAAGAGTGTCATACTTTCCCTGCAGCTTCATATTCCTAACCACATTGCCTTCAAGTTACCAACTTCTTTCTCTAGCTCAGCTATATTCACGACTACATTGTCCTTATGCTCTTGCTGATAGCTTGACTCCATAGCCCTCTGCTCCTAGGCATCCAAAATAGCATTCATCACCAACTAACTTCTGATGCGGAGCATTCTACGGTCATCCACATGGACCTACCATCGCCTCAACAAGAGCCAAGAGGACCCATGACACGAGCTAGAGCTAGAGCTCTTGAGACCGAGGTGAATTCTCTCCTTAGTGATATTACATATGATCCTCTCGAGACATGGCTACTACCTAAGTCTGAGACGTTGTACATGATTAGGTACCAAGAGGGCCCTCCCGAAGATGCACGTGAAGACGGACAAGTCCCCAAGTCCACGGATGAAGAGAACCAACAGAAGGAGCCAAGAACATCTCCCAGGCCCTGGACATCCGGCCGTGACCCCGGACATCCGACCCCTGGAGCGTCGTCCACTACAGTTGCTCAACCACCAAGCGCCTAGAGGCCCGGGACATCCAGCCCCGCAAGCCCGGACATCCGGCCCTTCCCGAGGTCCCGGATATCCGGCCTCCTGCCCGGAAATCCGGACACCCCCGAACCTGAGAGCGACATGGCCAGCTTCACCAGCCCGGACATCCGGCCTCCTCAGCCAGGACATCCGGCCCTCCGTGAACGCCCGGATGTCAGGCCTCCCCTGTCTACGCACAGTGTAAGGGCCGAGGCCCGTGTACCCCTTCGCCCCCTAGACTATATATACTCTTCTCCTACCTACGTTTTAGGGTTAGCAAAGGATTAGCTCATATTTCGTGTGAGAGCTTTGCTCATCCACTTGGTTAACTTCTCCTCGGAGAAGATCCCCTAAGCGGATTCAAGACCCCTTTACGGGAAGAACCTCAAGACCTCCTCACGGAGAAGACCGGCTACCTTTGTATCGTCCCTAGTTGATCGTGTACCGTGTGATCTCTTATGTACTCGAGGATCTAGCACATGTGTGACTATTTCTTGTTGGTTTAGTGTTTCTCTTTTGTTTCCCCCAGGTTTTCCCTCATTTCACTCCTCGTGTTCTTCGTGTTCATCGCGCGATCCGCTCCTATCGTGAAAGATCGGCCGATTAGCGTTCCACCCTACATCATCTTGGTATCAAGAGCCACGTCGATCACGATTTCGGAGCCTCCACGTTGTGTTGGTAGCCTAGTTTTTGTTGATCTTGTCCCTAATTTGAAAATCCCCCACAAAAATAGCCCCAATTTTTTTTGTGATTTGTTGGTGTGATGCAGTTTTGTTGGATTTGATCCGCGGACTTCGTGCGTTGCAGGTAGATCTAGCTCTCCATCCACTTTTCCCCAATTTCCATCCACAAATTCCTCCGATTTTTTCCCGGATTTGACCTCTCCTCATGAAGATCTTTCAATTCATCCACGGATCCAAAGCCCGGACATCCGGCCCCTGGCAGCATTACTTCCTCTCCACCGCCCATTTTCCGCCCATATTTCGCCAAATTTTGTTTCGATGCCCACATATACTTCCGCATAGCACCACCATATACCGAATATCACCACCATCGCTTACCACTTCCAACTCCAACAATCTTGGTCTAATTTTCTTTGAGAATTTGAGTTGCGGTTCCGTGTCCTACTTGTGTTTCGGCTATTTAGGTACGGTTCGACATCAACATCACCGCCGCTCATCTTCGCCACGGACGCGTCATCAACAACGACCACCTCGACTACATGTTGGTATTTATGCCACCATTTTGACACCATACCATATGCAAGAAACGGTAACCTCACCTTGGTATTGGACATATCATTCTTGCCATTACTTTGATAGCCATCATAGCCTTACTCCATTGCGTCGCTTACCCATCGAGACTAGCCATTGAGTATTGCCGGCAACGAGACTTGTGCACATTAGTGATCATACTTCCCATAGCATACATACATCATTGTTGCATATCTTGGTATCATCTTGAAGGAAATATGCCCTAGAGGCAATAATAAAGTTATTATTATTTCCTTATATCATGATAAAAGTTTATTATTCATGCTAGAATTGTATTAACCAGAAACATAATACATGTGTGAATACATAGACAAACAGAGTGTCACTAGTATGCCTCTACTTGACTAGCTCGTTAATCAAAGATGGTTATGTTTCCTAACCATGGACAAAGAGTTGTCATTTGATTAACGGGATCACATCATTAGTTGAATGATCTGATTGACATGACCCATTCCATTAGCTTAGCACCCGATCGTTTAGTATGTTGCTATTGCTTTCTTCATGACTTATACATGTTCCTATGACTATGAGATTATGCAACTCCCGTTTGCCGGAGGAACACTTTGTGTGCTACCAAACGTCACAACGTAACTGGGTGATTATAAAGGAGCTCTACAGGTGTCTCCAAAGGTACATGTTGGGTTGGCGTATTTCGAGATTAGGATTTGTCACTCCGATTGTCGGAGAGGTATCTCTGGGCCCTCTCGGTAATGCACATCACTTAAGCCTTGCAAGCATTGCAACTAATGAGTTAGTTGCAGGATGATGTATTACGGAACGAGTAAAGAGACTTGCCGGTAATGAGATTGAACTAGGTATGGGATACCGACGATCGAATCTCGGGCAAGTAACATACCGATGACAAAGGGAACAATGTATGTTGTTATGCGGTCTGACCGATAAAAGATCTTTGTAGAATATGTAGGAGCCAATATGAGCATCCAGGTTCCGCTATTGGTTATTGACCGGAGACGTGTCTCGGTCATGTCTACATTGTTCTCGAACCCGTAGGGTCCGCACGCTTAAGGTTACGATGACAGTTATATTATGAGTTTATGCATTTTGATGTACGGAAGGTTGTTCGGAGTCCCGGATGTGATCACGGACATGACGAGGAGTCTCGAAATGGTCGAGACATAAAGATTGATATATTGGAAGCCTATGTTTGGATATCGGAAGTGTTCCGGGTGAAATCGGGATTTTACCGGAGTACCGGGAGGTTACCGGAACCCCCCGGGAAGTATATGGGCCTTAGTGGGCCTTAGTGGAAGAGAGGAGAGGTGGCCAGAGATGGGCCGCGCGCCCCTCCCCCCCTTTGGTCCGAATAGGACAAGGAGAGGGGACCGGCCCCCCTTCCTCCTCTCTCTCCTCTTTTCCCCCCTCCGCGAATCCTATTCCAACTAGGAAAGGGGGGAGTCCTACTCCCGGAAGGAGTAGGACTCCTCCTGGCGCGCCACCTCTTGGCCGGCCAGCCCCCCACTTTGATCCTTTATATACGGAGGCACGGGGCACCCCTAGAGACACAAGTTGAGCGACATGATCATATTCTTAGCCGTGTGCGGTGCCCCCTTCCACCATAGTCCTCGATAATATTGTAGCAGTGCTTAGGCGAAGCCCTGTGACGGTAGTACATCAAGATCGTCACCACGCCGTCGTGCTGACGGAACTCTTCCCTGACACTTTGCTGGATCGGAGTCCGGGGATCGTCATCGAGCTGAACGTGTGCTAGAACTCGGAGGTGCCGTAGTTTCGGTGCTTGATCGGTCGAGCCGTGGAGACATATGACTACATCAACCAAGTTAACGCTTCCGTTGTCGATCTACAAGGGTACGTAGATCACACTCTCCCCCTCTCGTTGCTATGCATCACCATGATCTTGCGTGTGCGTAGGAAATTTTTTGAAATTACTACGAAATCCAACAGTGGTATCAGAGCCAGGTTTTATGTGTTGATGTTATATGCACGAGTAGAACACAAGTGAGTTGTGGGCGATATAAGTCATACTGCTTACCAGCATGTCATACTTTGGTTCAGCGGTATTGTTGGACGAAGCGGCCCGGACCGACATTACGCGTACGCTTACGCGAGACCGGTTCTCCTGACGTGCTTTGCACAAAGGTGGCTAGCGGGTGACAGTTTCTCCAACTTTAGTTGAACCGAGTGTGGCTACGCCCGGTCCTTGCGAAGGTTAAAACAGCACCAACTTGACAAACTATCGTTGTGGTTTTGATGCGTAGGTAAGATTGGTTCTTACTTAAGCCCGTAGCAGCCACGTAAAACTTGCAACAACAAAGTAGAGGACGTCTAACTTGTTTTTGCAGGGCATGTTGTGATGTGATATGGTCAAGACATGATGCTAAATTTTATTGTGTGAGATGATCATGTTTTGTAACCGAGTTATCGGCAACTGGCAGGAGCCATATGGTTGTCGCTTTATTGTATGCAATGCAATCGCGTTGTAATGCTTTACTTTATCACTAAGCGGTAGCGATAGTCATGGAAGCGTAAGATTGGCGAGACGACAACGATGCTACGATGGAGATCAAGGTGTCACGCCGGTGACGATGGTGATCACGACGGTGCTTCAGAGATGGAGATCATAAGCACAAGATGATGATGGCCATATCATATCACTTATATTGATAGCATGTGATGTTTATCTTTTATGCATCTTATCTTGCTTTGATTGACGGTAGCATTATAAGATGATCTCTCACTAATTATCAAGAAGTGTTCTCCCTGAGTATGCACCGTTGCGAAAGTTCTTCGTGCTGAGACACCACATGATGATCGGGTGTGATAGGCTCTACGTTCAAATACAACGGGTGCAAAACAGTTGCACACGCGGAATACTCAGGTTATACTTGACGAGCCAAGCATATACAGATATGGCCTCGGAACACGGAGACCGAAAGGTCGAGCGTGAATCATATAGTAGATATGATCAACATAGCGATGTTCACCAATGAAACTACTCCATCTCACGTGATGATCGGACATGGTTTAGTTGATTTGGATCACGTAATCACTTAGAGGATTAGAGGGATGTCTATCTAAGTGGGAGTTCTTAAGTAATATGATTAAATTGAACTTAAATTTATCATGAACTTAGTCCTGGTAGTATTTTGCAAATTATGTTATAGATCAATAGCTCGCGTTGTTGCTTCCCTGTGTTTATTTTGATATGTTCCTAGAGAAAATTGTGTTGAAAGATGTTAGTAGCAATGATGCGGATTGGATCCGTGATCTGAGGTTTATCCTCATTGCTGCACAGAAGAATTATGTCCTTGATGCACCGCTAGGTGACAGACCTATTGCAGGAGCAGATGCAGATGTTATGAACGTTTGGCTAGCTCAATATGATGACTACTTGATAGTTTAGTGCACCATACTTAAATGGCTTAGAATCGGGACTTCAAAGACATTTTGAACGTCATGGACCATATGAGATGTTCCAGGAGTTGAAGTTAATATTTCAAGCAAATACCCGAGTTGAGAGATATGAAGTCTCCAACAAGTTCTATAGCTAAAAGATGGAGGAGAATCGCTCAACTAGTGAGCATGTGCTCAGATTGTCTGGGTACTACAATCGCTTGAATCAAGTGGGAGTTAATCTTCCAGATAAGATAGCGATTGACAGAATTCTCTAGTCACCATCACCAAGTTAGTAGAACTTCGTGATGAACTATAATATGCAAGGGATAACAGAAACAACTCCCAAGCTCTTCGTGATGCTGAAATCAACGAAGGTAGAAATCAAGAAAAACATCAAGTGTTGATGGTTGACAAGACCACTAGTTTCAAGAAAAGGGCAAAGGGAAGAAGGGGAACTTCAAGAAGAACGGCAAGCAAGTTGCTGCTCAAGTGAAGAAGCCCAAGAATGATCCTAAGCCTGAGACTAAGTGCTTCTACTGCAAAGGGACTGGTCACTGGAAGCAGAACTACCCCAAGTGATTGGCGGATAAGAAGGATGGCAAAGTGAACATAAGTATATATGATATACATGTTATTGATGTGTACTTTACTAGTGTTTATAGCAACCCCTCAGTAATAGATACTAGTTCAGTTGCTAAGATTAGTAACTCGAAACGGGAGTTGCAGAATAAACAGAGACTAGTTAAGGGTGAAATGACGATGTGTGTTGGAAGTGGTTCCAAGATTGATATGATCATCATCGCACACTCCCTATACTTTTGGGATTAGTGTTGAACCTAAATAAGTGTTATTTGGTGTTTGCGTTGAGCATGAATATGATTTGATCATGTTTATTGTAATACGGTTATTCATTTAAGTAAGAGAATAAAATGTTGTTCTGTTTACATGAATAAAACCTTATATGGTTACACACCCAATGAAAATAGTTCGTTGGATCTCGATCGTAGTAATACACATAATCATAATATCGAAACCAAAAGATGCAAAGTTAATAATGATAGTGCAACTTATTTGTGGCACTGCTGTTTAGGTCATATTGGTGTAAAGCGCATGAAGAAACTCCATGCTGATGGGCTTTTGGAATCACTTGATGCTTGCGAACCATGCCTCATGGGCAAGATGACTAAGACTCCGTTCTTTGGAACAATGGAGCGAGCAACAAATTTGTTGGAAATCATACATACTGATGTATGTGGTCCGATGAATATTGAGACTCGCGACAGGTATCATTATTTTCTGATCTTCACAGATGATTTGAGCAGATATGAGTATATCTACTTGATGAAACATAAGTCTGAAACATTTGAAAAGTTCAAAGAATTTCAGAGTGAAGTGGAAAATCATCGTAACAAGAAAATAAAGTTTCTACGATCTGATCGTGGAGAAGAGTATTTGAGTTATGAGTTTGGTCTTCATTTAAAACAGTGTGAAATAGTTTCACTACTCACGCCACCTGGAACACCACAGCATAATGGTGTGTCCGAACGTCATAACCGTACTTTATTAGATATGGTGCGACCTATGATGTCTCTTACCGATCTACCACTATCGTTTTGGGGTTATGCATTAAAGACAGATGCATTCACGTTTAAAAGGGCACCATCTAAGTCCGTTGAGATGACACAATCTGAACTGTGGTTTGGCAAGAAACCAAAGTTGTCGTTTCTTAAAGTTTGGGATTGTGATGCTTATATGAAAAAGTTTCATCCTGATAAGCTCAAACCCAAATCGGAGAAATATGTCTTCATAGGATACCCAAAGGAGACTATTGGGTACACCTTCTATCACAGATCCGAAGGCAAGACATTTGTTGCTAAGAATGGATCCTTTCCAGAGAAGGAGTTTCTCTCGAAAGAAGTGAGTGGGAGGAAAGTAGAAAACTTGATAAGGTAATTGTACCATCTCCCTTATTAGAAAGTAGTTCATCACAGAAATCTGTTCTTGTGACTACTACACCAATTAGTGAGGAAGCTAATGATGATGATCATGTAACTTCAGATCAAGTTACTACCGAATCTCGTAGGTAAACCAGAGTGAGATCTGCACCAGATTGGTACGGTAATCCTGTTCTGGAAGTCATCTTACTAGACCATGACAAACTTGCGAACTATGAAGAAGCGATGGTGAGCCCAGATTCCGCAAAATGGCTTGAGGCCATGAAATCTGAGATGGGATCCATGTATGAGCACAAAGTATGGACTTTGGTTGACTTGCCCGATGATTGGCAAGCCATAGAAAATAAATGGATCTTCAAGAGGAAGATGGACGCTGATAGTAGTGTTACTATCTACAAAGCTAGAATTGTCGCAAAAGGTTTTCGACAAAGTTCAAGGTGTTGACTACGATGAGATTTTCTCACTCGTATCGATGCTTAAAAGTCTGTCCAAATCATGTTAGCAATTGCCGCATTTTATGAAATCTGGCAAATGGATAACAAAACTGCAATCCTTAATGGATTTCTTAAAGAAAGAGTTGTATATGATGCAACCAAAAGGTTTTGTCAATCCTAAAGGTGCTAACAAAATAAGCAAGCTCCAGCGATCCATCTATGGACTGGTGCAAGCATCTCGGAGTTGGAATAAACGCTTTGATAGTATGATCAAAGCATATAGATTTATACAGACTTGCGGTGAAGCCTGTATTTACAAGAAAGTGAGTGCGAGCACTACAACATTTCTGATAAGTATATGTGAATGACATATTGTTGATCGGAAATAATGTAGAATTATTCTGCAAAGCATAAAGGAGTGTTTGAAAGGAGTTTTTCAAAGAAAGACCTCGGTGAAGCTGCTTACATATTGAGCATCAAGATCTATAGAGATAGATCAAGAAACTTGATAAGTTTTTTTCAATGAGTACATACCTTGACAAGATTTTGAAGTAGTTCAAAATGGAACAGTCATAGAAAAGGTTTCTTACCTGTGTTACAAGGTATGAAATTGAGTAAGACTCAAAGCCCGACCACGACAGAAGATAGAAAGAGAATGAAAGTCATTCCCTATGCCTCAGCCATAGGTTCTATAAAGTATGCCATGCTGTGTACCAGATCTATTGTATACCCTACACTGATTTTGGCAAGGGAGTACAATAGTGATCTAGGAGTAGATCACTGGATAGTGGTCAAAATTATCCTTAGTGGAATAAGGATATGTTTCTCGATTATGGAGGTGACAAAAGGTTCGTCGTAAAGAGTTACATCGATGCAAGTTTTGACACTGATCTAGATAACTTTAAGTCTCAATCTGGATACATATTGAAAGTGGGAGCAATTAGCTAGAGTAGCTCCGTGCAGAGCATTGTTAACATAGATATTTGCAAAATACATATGGATCTGAATATGGCAAACCCGTTGACTAAAACTCTCTCACAAGAAAAACATGATCACACCTTAGTACTCTTCGGGTGTTAATCACATAGCGATGTGAACTAGATTACTGAATCTAGTAAACCCTTTGGGTGTTGGTCACATGGCGATGTGAACTATGGGTGTTAATCACATGATGATGTGAACTATCGATGTTAATCACATGGTGATGTGATCTAGATTATTGACTTTAATGCAAGTGGGAGACTGAAGGAAATATGCCCTAGAGGCAATAATAAAGTTATTATTTATTTCCTTATATCATGATAAAAGTTTATTATTCATGCTAGAATTGTATTAACCAGAAACATAATACATGTGTGAATACATAGACAAACAGAGTGTCACTAGTATGCCTCTACTTGACTAGCTCGTTAATCAAAGATGGTTATGTTTCCTAACCATGGACAAAGAGTTTTCATTTGATTAACGGGATCACATCATTAGTTGAATGATCTGATTGACATGACCCATTCCATTAGCTTAGCACCCGATCATTTAGTATGTTGCTATTGCTTTCTTCATGACTTATACATGTTCCTATGACTATGAGATTATGCAACTCCCGTTTTCCGGAGGAACACTTTGTGTGCTACCAAACGTCACAACGTAACTGGGTGATTATAAAGGAGCTCTACAGGTGTCTCCAAAGGTACATGTTGGGTTGGCGTATTTCGAGATTAGGATTTGTCACTCCGATTGTCGGAGAGGTATCTCTGGGCCCTCTCGGTAATGCACATCACTTAAGCCTTGCAAGCATTGCAACTAATGAGTTAGTTGCAGGATGATGTATTACGGAACGAGTAAAGAGGCTTGCCGGTAACAAGATTGAACTAGGTATGGGATACCGACGATCGAATCTCGGGCAAGTAACATACCGATGACAAAGGGAACAACGTATGTTGTTATGCGGTCTGACCGATAAAAGATCTTCGTAGAATATGTAGGAGCCAATATGAGCATCCAGGTTCCTCTATTGGTTATTGACTGGAGACGTGTCTCGGTCATGTCTACATTGTTCTCGAACCCGTAGGGTCTGCACGCTTAGGGTTACGATGACAGTTATATTATGAGTTTATGCATTTTGATGTACGGAAGGTTGTTCGGAGTCCCGGATGTGATCACGGACATGACGAGGAGTCTCGAAATGGTCGAGACATAAAGATTGATATATTGGAAGCCTATGTTTGGATATCGGAAGTGTTCCGGGTGAAATCGGGATTTTACCGGAGTACCGGGAGGTTACCGGAACCCCCCGGGAAGTATATGGGCCTTAGTGGGCCTTAGTGGAAGAGAGGAGAGGTGGCCAGAGATGGGCCGCGCGCCCCTCCCCCCCTTTGGTCCGAATAGGACAAGGAGAGGGGGCCGGCCCCCCTTCCTCCTCTCTCTCCTCTTTTCCCCCCTCCGCGAATCCTATTCCAACTAGGAAAGGGGGGAGTCCTACTCCCTGAAGGAGTAGGACTCCTCCTGGCGCGCCACCTCTTGGCCGGCCAGCCCCCCCCCTTTGAGCCTTTATATACGGAGGCACGGGGCACCCCTAGAGACACAAGTTGATCCACGTGATCATATTCTTAGCCGTGTGTAGTGCCCCCTTCCACCATAGTCCTCGATAATATTGTAGCAGTGCTTAGGCGAAGCCCTGCGACGGTAGTACATCAAGATCGTCACCACGCCGTCGTGCTGACGGAACTCTTCCCCGACACTTTGCTGGATCGGAGTCCGGGGATCGTCATCGAGCTGAACGTGTGCTAGAACTCGGAGGTGTCGTAGTTTCGGTGCTTGATCGATCGAGCCGTGGAGACGTACGACTACATCAACCAAGTTAATGCTTCCGTTGTCGATCTACAACGGTACGTAGATCACACTCTCCCCCTCTCGTTGCTATGCATCACCATGATCTTGCGTGTGCGTAGGAAATTTTTTGAAATTACTACGAAACCCAACACATCTCTTGTGTCACAAGGTTGTCATCGCATACACAATTGCTATCTTGGTTTGTGAAGCATTGCATGAGAAAAGAGCTCAAACAACAAAGAGCCAAACAAGCTTTGAAGCAAAAAGGAAAGATAAGCAAAGAGCTTTTAAGCAAGAACCATAGCATCATACAACATTAAGATTGTCATACTAGATCATCTTGGATCATAGCATCGAAACACCATACATAGAGCATACTTGGGATAGAAGTCGTCGCATTTTTGCTAAGTAGGTTGTGCACAAGTCTTTGTATCCGCCTATTGTGCAATCGTGCTAGCGTCTCTCTAGTGTTGTTCAACAAGAGCATTTTTGTGGATTCCACATTTTGGCTCATCCTTGGTTGCACGACCCCACTTATCTTTTTGCGTGTGTGTTTCCATGTACGGTATATTGCTTGGTCTACTTGTTGCATTGCAATCTTGCGAATCTTTTCCAACATTATTGAAGCTCACTTACAATTGCATCAAATTTTGTGCCACCATCCTAACCAAGCTCCACCATAAGCTTTTTACTTGTGTAGGTGTGAGAAACTGACAAGAATTGGTACCAATTGTGCTATTTCCTTGTCCACATTGGAGTGATCATTGATCCACTTTCAACTTCGGTCAAGGTACATTTGGTATTCGTTCTTCTCCTTCTACCACTCACATTTTTCTCTTGGAATGATGGATAGGCCAAGTACTTCTACCAACCCACTCTTCATTGAGCACGACGACGATATGAACTCCTACGCCACCAAGAGCCACCTCTTTGGTGCACAACGTGCTTTGCATCAAGAGCAACAAGCAATGAGTGAACGCATCGACAACCTCGCCGCCGACTTGTGGCTCTCCGAGCAATGTACAAGGGACTACTTCGACCACAAGCTCGACGATCACAAGCAAGAGAACGACGCAAGAATGGACGAGATTCACGCTTTGTTGCTCAACCGCTCTTCTTCCACTTTGTCCTCATCAAGAATGAGCCGCTCAAGTCGACAATCCGACTTCACCCTCTCGGGCTCAAGTACATCGACATCGAACACTCTTCGACGTGCCGCGCGCAATGATCCTCAAGCTCGCCTCAATCCTCTACGTGACACCAACTCTCAAGAGCACCGACTACGTCAAACCCAAGAGGCTTTTGCGCTAGCACGAGAACGGCAACGACAATGCCAGCATGAAGAGGAAGAGCGCACACGTCTACACCAAGATGCACAAGATGCCGAGGCTCAACGCCAAGAACAACAACTCCGTGAAGCTCAAGCACTTGCGGCGCAACGTGAAGTTCAAGATTCAAGTCACGCAGTCGCCACACGTAATCGCCATCGGCGTCAACAAGAGGAAGCACTTCGCGAAGAGGTCCAAGAAAGGATTTAGCAATCACGTGTGCATCGTCAAGTTCGTCCTCGAGCTCGACAAGCCCCTCCACAAGCTCCTCAAGAACCCCAAGGACATCAAGTTCACCAAGAGCATGAAGGCAATGAGAATCCTCCGCGACAAGACCAACATGAGGTCAAAAACCCTCCTCGCCAAGAGCAACATGAGGTGGACAATCATGAACAACATGGACGTCATCATCCTCGACCCCAACACAATGAAGAGCAACGCTACAGCAAGCTAAAGTTCACCATGCCCAAGTTCAATGGAAGCAACGATCCCGAAGAGTACCTATCATGGGCATTGAAGGTCGACAAAATCTTCCGTTTGCACAACTATGAAGAAGAGAAGAAGATCGCAATGGCATCCCTTGAGTTCCAAGACTATGTCCTCATTTGGTGGGAACAAGTTATCGAGCGCCGAGAGGCAAGAGGTGAACCACCCATCACTACTTGGGCGCAAATGAAGGATGTCATGAGAGCACGCTTTGTGCCTACCTACGACAACCGTGACCTTTTCAAGAAACTCCAACTACTCAAGCAAGGAACCAAGAGCATTGAAGAGTACTACAAGGAGATGGAGATTGCCATGATAAGAGCCAATGTCACGGAAGATGATGAGAAAACAATGGCACATTTCTTGAATGGACTAAACCATCCTATCAAGAAGATCGCCGACTTCCAACCATACTCGAACCTCATTGAGCTCGTGCATCAAGCTACAAAAGTGGAACGTCAAGTGCAAGACGATTTCAAGTATGCCAAGTTCTCATCCAAGTACTACGGCTTCTCCAACACCCAAGTTTCAATGACTGCAACACCATCTACCAAGCCTTCTACAAGCAACATCGACAAGTTGAGTTCCAAGAAAGCTTCGTCAACTCCAAGTCATCCTCCTACAACGAACAACTTCAAGTCAAGAGCTTCATCATCATCTAATCCAACCGATGATACCGTCAAGACAAGTTCCTTCAAATGCTTCACATGCGGAGGCCGAGGCCACAAGTCCTATGAGTGCACCAACAAGTGGACCATGATCTTCAACGACGAAGGCACCTACGACTCGATGAGTGAAGGAGAAATGGACGCTCTTGAGCACGTCTCCATGCACCGGCAAGTGAACGATGAAGAGGAAGAAGTCTTTTGCGATGAAGATTCAAGTCCCGCTCTTGTTGTATCCAAGGTCTTGACTCTCCAACATCACCAAGAAGAAGACCAACGATGCCACATCTTTCATACCAAGGCCGACATCAATGGATGATCCGTCAAGGTCATCATCGATGGAGGTAGTTGTCATAACCTCGCAACTGAAGAACTTTGCTCCAAGCTCCAATTTCCCAAGATGAAGCACCCACATCCATACAAAGTGCAATGGCTTAGCGACTCCGGCACTATCCAAGTCGAGCATCAAGTACAAGTCTCCTTCAAAATTGGCGCCTACGAAGACACCTTAGAGTGCGACGTCGTTCCAATGACCGTTTGCCACCTCCTCCTTGGACGCCCATGGCAATTTGATAGAGGAGTCATCCACAACGGCCAAACGAACCACTACATCTTCAAGATGAACGGAAATGAGTACGTACTTCGTCCCATGTCTCCAAGCCAAGTGGTCGCCGACAAGCAAGCCACCCATCGTGGAGAGCATAGTGAGAGAGCGAACCACCAAAAAGAGAGTGAGTGCCACAAGCCAAAATCGAGCACCTCCACGATGAGCGACAAGAAAAACTTGGTCCTATTTGCCACCAAAAGTGAGATAAGAGGAGTGTGTGAGAACCCATCTAGTGTCCTACACTACGTCCTTTTGTGCAAGGACAATGAAACACAAGCTAGCACCTCTCACCTTTAGTGTTATCTTCTCTTTTGCAGGAATTTCATGATGTTTTCCCCGACGAGCTACCTTCGGGACTACCTCCACTACGAGGCATCGAGCACCGCATCGACCTCATCCTCGGAGCACCTCTTCTGAACAAAGCTCCCTACCGCGTCAACCCCAAAGAAACCAAAGAAATACAAAGGCAAGTAAAGCATCTCATAGACCATGGACAGGTGCGTGAAAGTTTGAGCCCTTGTGCCTTCCCGGTCATTCTTGTGCCAAAACGAGATGGTAGCTTTCGCATGTGCTCCGATTGTAGACCTATCAATGCTATCATCGTTCGCTATAGGTATCCCATTCCACGCCTTGATGATATGCTTGATGAACTTAGTGGTGCCACTATATTTTCCAAAATTGATCTTAAGAGTGGTTACTATCAAATCCGCATGCAAGAGGGTGATGAATGTAAAACCGCTTTCAAAACCAAGTTTGGGTTGTATGAGTGGTTAGTCATGCCTATGGGTCTATCGGAAGCACCGAGTACATTTATGCGTCTTATGAATCATGCCTTTCGCCCTTACATTGGTGTGTTTGTTGTGGTCTACTTCGATGATATCCTTGTTTTTAGCAAGTCTCTCAAAGAGCATGTCACCCATGTCCGCACCGTTTTACAAACTCTTCGAAAAGAGCGTCTCTATGCTAATATGGAGAAATGCCTTTTTGGTGTTGATAAGCTTGTTTTCTTAGGTTTTGTTGTCTCTTCTAAGGGTGTTCATGTTGACGAGTCTAAGATCAATGCTATTAAGACTTGGCCACAACCAACCAACTTGCAACAAGTGCGTAGCTTTGCGGGTTTCTATCGTCACTTTGTGAAAGATTTTAGCACCATTGCTTTCGCCTTTGCATGCTTTGAGCAAGAAGAATGCGCCTTTTGTTTGGGGACCATCCCAAGATACCGCTTTCAATGAGCTTAAGAATTTGCTTACTCATGCTCCCGTGCTTGCATTACCCAACTTTGAAAAACCCTTTGAGATTCATTGCGATGCTAGCGGTAATGGCATAGGAGGTGTGTTAACGCAAGAGAAGCGCCCCATAGCTTACTTTAGTGAGAAACTTTCCGAAGCGCAACTCAATTACCCCATATATGACAAAGAGCTATATGCTTTAGTCCGCGTTTTGCATGAATGGGAACACTATCTTCGCCCTCATGAATTTATCATTCATATCGATCATGAAACGCTCAAGTACCTTAGGGGCCAAACCAAGTTGAACAAGCGTCATGCTAAATGGAGTGAATTTATTAAGTCTTTTCCTTATGTCACCAAGTACATTAAAGGTAAGTAAAATATTGTTGCAGATGCCCTTTCCCGCATATGCATGCTTTTTACTCAACTTGAGTTGAATGTCATTGGCTTTGAGCACATAAAAGACTTGTATGAGCATGATCCTACTTTTGCTACTCCTTATGCCAAGTGCTTGCCGCATACCTCTTGGGAACGCTATTACATCAAATATTGATATCTTATGAGAGCTAACAAGCTTTGCATCCCCGAGTCTTCTCTTCGTTTGTTGCTTTTGCAGGAATCTCATGGAGGAGGCTTAATGGGACATTTTGGACGCGACAAGACTTTTGCTACGCTCTCCAAGAACTACTATTGGCCCAAGATGTTTCGTGACGTCAATCGCTTCACCAACTGATGCTCTACATGTCGCAAAGCTAAGTCTAAAGCTCAATCCTATGGCCTTTACATGCCTCTACTAATTCCACACCAACCATGTGAAGACATTAGCATGGATTTTGTACTTGGCTTGCCTAGGACTAAAAATGGGAAGGATTCGATATTTGTCGTTGTGGACCGATTCTCAAAAATGGCACATTTCATTCCTTGCAACAAGATATACGATGCTTCACATGTTGCCAATCTCTTTTGTAGGGAAATTTTGCGTCTTCATGGATTGCCAAAGACGATCGTCTCGGACCGCGACGTCAAGTTCCTTAGCTATTTTTGGAAGACCCTATGCGCCAAGCTCGGAATCAAGCTACTCTTCTCCACGGCTTACCATCCTCAAACCGACAGCCAAACGGAGGTGACAAACCGCACACTCTCCGCTCTACTTCGAGTACTCATCAAGAAGAACATCAAGGAGTGGGAGGAGTGCCTACCTATCGCTGAGTTCGCCTACAACCGCGTGAGACACTCAACAACCGGCAAGTCCCCCTTCGAGGTCGTCTACGGATTCAACCCTTTGTCCCCATTGGACATTCTCCCTCTACCACTACAAGAGCGCATCAATATGGATGTAGTGCACGTGTGAACCATCTCAAGACGGTGCATGAGGATACAAGGCAAACCATCGAGCGCCAAGTACAATGACTTGCAACCAAGCGCAACATCAACAAGCACCCCATGGTATTCAACATTGGAGATCTTGTGTGGCTACACCTTCGCAAGGACCGCTTCCCCAACGAATGCAAGTCCAAACTTCGACCACGAGCGGATGGACCCTTCAAGGTGCTTGAACGCTACAACAACAATGCCTACCAGATCGACATCCCGCTCGACAAGTACTCCGTGAGCGACATCTTCAACATCAAAGATCTCTCGCCCTACCATGGTGATGAGGATTTCGATCTGAGGTCAAATCTTCCCCAATGGAGGGGAGATGATGCGGAGCATCCTACGGTCATCCCCATGGACCTACCATCGCCTCAACAAGAGCCAAGAGGACCCATGACACGAGTTAGAGCTAGAGCTCTCGAGACCGAGGTGACTTCTCTCCTTAGTGATATTACATATGATCCTCTCGAGACATGGCTACTACCTAAGTCCGAGACGTTGTACATGATTAGGTACCAAGAGGGCCCTCCTGAAGATGCACGTGAAGACGGACAAGTCCCCAAGTCCACGGATGAAGAGAACCAACGGAAGGAGCCAAGAACATCTCCCAGGCCCCGAACATCCGGCCGTGACCTCGGACATCCGGCCCCTGGAGCGTCGTCCACTACAGCTGTTCAACCACCAAGTGCCTACAGGCCCCGGACATCCGGCCCCGCAAGCCCGGACATCCGGCCCTTCCCGAGGTCCCGGATATCCGGCCCCCTGCCCGGAAATCCGGACACCCCCGAACCCGAGAGCGACATGGCCAGCTTCACCGGCCTCCTCAGCCTGGACATCCGGCCCTCTGCGAACGCCCAGACATCCAGCCCGATGCCCGAACGTCCGGCCTCCCTTGTCTGCGCACAGTGTAAGGGCCGAGGCCCGTGTACCCCTTCACCCCCTAGACTATATATACTCTTCTCCTACCTACATTTTAGGGTTAGCAAAGGATTAGCTCATATTTCACGTGAGAGCTTTGCTCATCCACTTAGTTACCTTCTCCTCGGAGACAGCGCCTCCTCGGAGAAGATCCCCCAAGCGGATTCAAGACCCTTTTACGGGAAGAACCTCAAGACCTCCTCACGAAGAATACCGGCTACCTTTGTATCGTCCATAGTTGATCGTGTACCGTGTGATCTCTTATGTACTCGAGGATCTAGCACATGTGTAACTATTTCTTGTTGGTTTAGTGTTTCTCTTGTGTTTCCCTCGGGTTTTCCCTTGTTTCCCTCCTCGTGTTCTTCGTGTTCATCACGGGATCCGCTCCTATCGTGAAAGATCGGCCGATTAGGGTTCCATCCTACATCAACTTCTCATAGTTTTCCTATAGTTTTTGCTTCTCTTCAGTCAGGTGGTGAATTGTAAATGAACTCTCAAGATTGTCAGTGGTCCTAGCTGCCTTACTCTCCTCATACATATCCCACAACTTGGTCAATGCCTTCTCCATTGAGTCTGGCCGTTCAAAATCAATCCATTGAACTACTCCACAATTTATGCCTTCCTATAAAACAAACAATAAACCATTAAAGAATAAGCTAAGTGAGTGGTATGTACAAACTGCAGTGCCATGCCCACTCTTAACATAAACAAATAGCACTGTAGGTAGACAATAGGTAGTATTATAGAGACCGCTGGAATCAACATGTTTATTAAAGGCATCCACTGTTAAAGAGGTTCAATAATCAATGAACATTGACATCAGCTTTTTAATTAAGCACTTACCACAATAAACAATGGCTACCATGCACTAATGACAACACAGGCCTAAACAAAGAACAATCACTTAACAAAGCTAAACAACTTGATAAAACAAAGCATCAAGCACTAACCAGATCAAACAATGTGGACCAAGCATTAATACATCCAATGAGCAGTTTCCACTAAACATGTTCTGAAGCATACCTTCTGAGAACATCCAAGAAACCTCATGCCGATGTGCATCCCTTCAAATGCAACAAAAGCGCTCTGCCGACTCGTCGTGTTCGCACAACACACTGACATCTGCGTCAGTGCCGCATAAATTTGGATCGTGCATGGTAGCAGGAATCTGCGGGAGCAAACAAAGAAATCCCTAGGTTCAGATCGAGCCGATTCACAAAATCCCCAATACACTAACCCTAACCCTAACCCTAACCCTAGCTCTAGCTCTCTAACAAACTGACCTTGATGATGCCATCGCAGAAGGAGGTGTCGTTCACGACTGAATCCTCATTGGTATCGTCGTCGTTCCATGACACCATGGTGCAATGGAGCAGCAGGACGACGACCGGCGGTTGGGGTGGTTGCGAGGGAGAAGAATAGAGAGTGAGGAAAGGGCGAGCCAGATGCGAGTGATGTGAGGAGAGGGCCGGTTCGATGCGATTTTGACCCAGACGACGCGTCCGATATAACTGTAGTGCCGTTAGACGGCATCAGATCGGGGCTGTTATGCCACATTACCAAAATAGAGCCCCACCTGTCATAATAGAGCTTAAAATGCTCAAATATATGGTTCAGTGCTTTTTGCAAATGATTAGGCAAAAAATTGGTGTTTTCTGCAACATTTTCGTAGAAGAGTGTTTTCTGCAACCCTACGCTTCAATGTGGTGTTTTTTTTGCAACCACTCCTTGCCATCCTCTAATTCTTAAACGAGATGCAACAAGACGAGGTGCTCGACATCATCGTCTAACGCAATTCCTCTATGTCAGAACCATCTGACCGTGGCAACGACGATGAACTCCTATAAATATACATCTAAAAAATCCACAATTTAATCTACATATCGGCTGTCTTCTAAAATTAAAACTGACAGAAACCACCAGAAAAATTATCTTCGGCTGCAAGGACAACGCTTCTTCCCATCGACGGTGGTAGCAAATCCGTCCCCTACTTCCACACGGTTGCGCGCCCCCAAACTCACGGCGCCCAGCAGGCGTGGCGGCTGCGAGCATGAATTCACGGCTCAATCACGCTCGAAGCAGCCTCTTCTGACCGCAACAAGGCCTCGCGCGGAGCTCCGCTGCGGATCAATGGTAGCTGCGGCCACGCGTGCAGGAAGGAATGGCCACCCGCGAGCTCCCAAAGTGGTGGAAAAGATGCAACAGACGACGAGGAGCTACTTGATGGCGCGGCGTGGCCAGGGGCAGCAGGAATCGACATCGAGATATGGTGGCGACGACGGCGGAATGGAGGGCGTGAGCTGAAACTTTCACCCCGCCAAAATTTCCTAGCGATTGGGGAAACAGAAGGCCAAAACTGGACATATGCGGCACTGGGGCCAAAGGCCCTGTTTGGTTCGGCTGTGGATTTCTAAAAGCAGCTGTGAAAAATCTGCTGTGGAAAAACAGTTGTGGAAAATCTTATGTGAAAAAGATGTAGGTTATTTGGCAAACCAGCTGGTACGGCTTTTTCAGATTTTGGCCCGCAGCGAAATCAGATTTTGAAAAGCACGTCCTGAGCTGCTTCCGCTTTTAGTTTAGATTTTGACAACGGATTTTTGGAATCAGATTCTGCTGGATTCGCCCTTTGGTTCAGATTCTGCTGCGCGGCAGCGGAATCCGTCGATAAAAGCTGAAATATCCTGCTTCACCGATTGTTTTTTTTTCAGACCTCCGGAACCTGCACGGGTCAATTTTTCGTCCCCAACAAATTTGCGTGTTCGGGTCGGCCCGTTGGAGGGCGCGGTTCCCCCGCCGCCTGCCGTGTATCCAGCTCCTCCTTGCGCCTTCTCAAAAAAAAAAAAAAAGCTCCTCCTTGCGCCGTCGCCATCGCCGTCGAGGTCCTCATACGAGGATCGAGCGGTGCTTGAGCTCCCATCCCGAATCGACGCAACAGCTCCTTGTCGAGCTGCGATCCGCAATCGAGCGGCTCCTCTCGGAATCGCAGTCCCCGATCAAAGCGGCCACCCTCTTTAGTCGCAATCCGCAATCGAAGCACTACAATCAGAAACAGGTCCTCTCTCGATTTCATTCTCCTAGTTGCCACCGGAGGCGGGGTCCAAGCCGCCGTATATCTGCCCGGGCGGGCACCGCGGGAAGCCACTTGTTTTTAGTGGAGATCAGCAACTCCCGGCGGACATTTGGCGACCCCGGCGACCATCCGTCTCGGCCCTCGGCAAGTCCTCATCTTCATGGCGGTGAGTTTCTCCTCCTGACCCTCTTCCTTTCGCTAGACTCTCTTGCAACATCACCCGCGAAAAAAATTACTAGGAATGAAAATAAGTAGGAACCATAATCAGAAGTCGTGTTCAAAATTGTGTCTTTCTTGTGGACATTATAGAATCTGTGTGATTAAAATTGTTTTTTCCTGTGGGTAAGTACAAAAATTGCATATCAAAATTGCATCTTTTATGGGTAATTATTACCTCCGTCCCAAAAAACTTGTCTTAGATTTGTGTCTTTCTATTTTGGGACGGAAGGGAGTATGAATTTTGTATAATCAAAATTGCATCTTTCTTTATGGTAGTAAAAAAAATTATACACTAAAACTTGCATCGTCCATGGGAAAGTATAAACTTTTTATCTTTGTTTGTGGGAAATATCAAAATTGCATCTGTGATGAGGCTAATAAGAAATCAACTCTGGTTCCTTTCCGTATGAAATGTAGGAGGGCAATGAAGATGATAGGCTCAGCAAGTTGCCTGATGACCTTTTGCTCAACATTGTCGAGCGACTTGATATTGCTGACGCGTCACGAACCACCATCCTCTCCAGACGTTGGAAGGACGTCCCAGCTAGACTCTCAAAAGTCATTATAAGGGCGGGTTCTTTTGAGTCCAAGCATACAATGAGCAAGTTAACCAAAGATGATATAGTTCGGTCCAACACCACCATTCTGGATGCAACCCGGAGCATACTGGAAAGGAGGGCTGGAAGTCTATACACCATTCAGCTGTTGTGCATGCAATTCTACTTGGGAGATGAGTCCATTTTCATTGGCCAGACTGTTGCCAACAGCATAGCAACACAAAAGGTTGCTTCAGTTGACTTCACAATCTTGACGAAGGTGCGTAGAAATTGTACCAAGGATGAGCTGCTCACAAATGGGAGGCAGTTCATGTCATTCTTTGATTCATGTCCAAACACATTTGGTTGTCTTGCACGCCTCACTCTAGAGAATTTGAGGTTAGGAGAATCAGCGTTCCCCAAAATTTTTAGTATATGCAAGCAACTGGAGTTCCTCTTCCTCCACAATTGTGACATGGGTATTCAGTCTTTGCTGGAAGTGGAGCACCTGCAACTCAGTGAACTAGTGATTGCCAGCGGCTGCTTTAAGAGGGTTCATCTGGGCACCAAAGCTCACAATAGTGAAATTTAGTATTTTTAGATCAAAAGATGATCCCTTCTGTCTTGGCTATGTTCCACTGCTCCAGACTGTGAGCATCATTAATACTGCTCTCTCTTGGCACAAGATGTTCAAGTTAAGTGAGTTGCTTGGTAAGACTGCCATAAGCAACCTGCATTTGAACTTCAGAAGCGAAAAGGTTAGTCAAAAGGCCCTCAATGTTGTCAGTGATGTGTGTATGTTTGGCTGGCATGTTGTAATCATTACTTGTGGTTAACATAAGTCTGGATTATCCCTCTTCTGCAGATTTGGGTCAAACCGGAAGGTCGAAGGCAATTGTTACCTGTGTTCCACAAACTTAGGATTGTGAATTTGCTTAACATTCCTGAAGAATGCGATCTGACTTGGACAATGTTCCTACTCGAAGGTGCACCCAACCTTAAGGAACTACGCATCGTGGTGAACTCTTGCACCAATTCTCTTCTTCATTGTCTCATTTTCGAAGTTCAAACTTTTTTTTAACAGTTAGGAATTAATATTTTCTTGACCTGATTGAGCGCAGGTGCGGGATCATTTATGTTTAGTGGTAACAGGGGAGCAGAGGAAGAATGGCGCATTTAGCGAGGAGAAGGACAAGGGACTGGAGTGGGAACCATCTGCATCTGATTTCAAGCACCACAACCTTGCTGGGCTCAGTATCTATGGGAGGTTTCAAGCAGAAGACAAACTCGTGAGCTATGCCAGGAGCATCATGCAAGCAGCAGTGAATCTGGAGGACATAAAGCTATACAAGAGTCCAGTGTGTCAAAGGTGCAAGCACATGCGCCAGGAGTGGACATTGGAGGAGAAGTCATCGCTTGGCTACAAAATCAAAGAGGGGATGCCCTCGCTCGTCCGGATCCACTTCCCGAGTTTAGGGGAAGTCTTTTTTAGAAGAAATAATACTCTTGGTCTGCAAGCTGCAGCGGACAGGAACTGTTGTATTATGCATGGATTAATTGTCACCGTTGAACCTTTTCAATCAGATGGTACCGTCAAGGAGGATAATGTACTCTTATCCTTATTGTTAAGTATATTTTGTCCAGTGGAAATTGTGGATATTTCTCTTATTCGTTTTCATTGTGAAATCTCTTAAATCACTGGATGTGGTTGCCGGGCTTGATGGATGTGGTTGCCGGCGATCTCCAGTTGTGATGGAGCAATACCAAGACGCCATATCTTGCACATACTACTTGTTGCAGCGTTACCCTTCTAAGTTTACCGGACTCGATAAGGCATTAAGTGTCTTTGATAAGGCATTAAGTGTCTTTAAGATTGCTGTTAGGACAATACTGCAATTCAGGTTTTGAGTATATCACTTATTCCTGTGCAGAATGGTATTTGTTTTAAGCAGAGTAGAAAAATTTTCAGTGTTAATTTGTTGTGTATATACGAGTAGCTCAAAGCTTGTTGCCAAAAATAGAATAACTCACGTCTTTGCTCGAACTAGACAAGAAAGACCCATTAATCTTTCCTTGAAATAGATTGTCTTTGTCGCATAAGGACTACAGAAAAATTTACATCAAGACATGTCAAAGATACAGGATATAGTATACAGTTTTATTGTTTGGTCTAAAATAAATACACGTACAAACTTTTTCATATATGTAATTTGTATGTACTGCCTCATAAATCATTTATGTTTTTGTAGAACAGATGGTCCATCAGATGGAAGCATCACGCGGCATTGTAGGCATCGATGAAGGATGATGTGCACTCAAATACAAGGACTTATGATGATGTCCAATGACTCAGTAATATGAAAAAATAATCTATTTTGCAGCTGGTTATTGGTTGCTGATTGGAGAGGAACAAGTACAATGATTGTCTACAAGATGTGTTTGGTTCATATTTCCTGGTTGATGGATTCAAACCCCTCTTTTCTCCATGAATGTCTGCAATTATCGAACATGTAAAAGTTTCTGGAACTTCAACCACGTATGTATTTAGGCCAATCATTAGTGGTGCATATAAAGGCATGGTCCTCAACCAGACAAACAAACAATTTTTTAATCGATATATACGCAGGACTAGACTGAGCTAAAACTACTGTGATACAGTTAACATAACTGCAATCTATGACATGCTGTTGCATATTGATCTGTTTATAGAAACATAAACAAATACAATTTCCTGATGTGCCCTATGAGCCTTTACTAACCCTGCCCATGTTATTTGGGCATCACAATTTCTACATGACCCCTTTCTTTTAGAACAGTTGCCGATACGTTTGCAGCCTAGAGAAGCGGATCACCATAGCATCTGTGATATCATAATAGTGAACTGTAAATAGCATAATGAGGAAGCATATTATTGGATATATTTGTTTTGGTGCTATCTCTATGAATGGACGAATACTAATCCTCAGCAAAGTAATAAGGCCTATGTGGTCTTTATTTGTTTTGTCATATTGGATTTATAGCTGACCGTCTCTGTAAGTAAAAAACAGATGAACCTGAAGCATTATGTGCAATAAAGTGTTGTCATCCTTCAGATGAACACACTGCATGTTTTGGTTGGATGCATTCAACAATCTGTTCTGATAATTGCCAAAAACGTGTGACATATGTCATGTTTGGCAGATGTGACCATCTATTTGGTTACTCATATGTTGTTCTCCATATCTTCTATTCCCTGCAGTAGTTCTGAATAATTAATAATGATGAACATCTGTATAGCAGATTAAAAGTACCTGGTATTAGTTCTTGATTTTGTTTCATACAGTTAAAAAGCAGCAGGAATCATGAGAAACTAAAATATCCCCGTATCAATTAGGTTTCGCGGAGCTTCATAGACCTGTTTATAGGTAGTACTTCAAAGCGAGAACATGTCACTTTATCTGAATATATATAACGACATGAGTGGATTGTTCCATACTTGATGGTAACGACGTGGCCATTTTTGTTTATTTAAGCTAGACAACCTTCCAAAACCCACAAAGGGGCTAAGATGTTAGTCCACTAATAATTTGTTGTTACCACCAAAACCCACAAAGGGGCTATGATGTCTTTCCACACATACATGGTTTTGAGTACCAAGGATGCAGCCTCCAGCTCATTGGCCACCTCATTGGTCACATAGCCCTTCTAGTGCAATGCCTGCGCCATGGTTGAGCGATGGGAGAGCTGTTGCTCATACAGGGACCTAAATATCTGATACTTGGCGTCATGGTATTTCTTCACCCTAGGATCCGAAGACGGGCGCACAACCTGCAAAGAGAATTTTTGTGATTCATCAGATAAATCATGTAATAAAACAAGAGAATTCCATCCGATTTCGCCAGGCCGACTCGGACATGTACACAAAACTAGCAATATATATCTATACATCAACCCACGGTCCAGTTTTAAGTCAGATTTTTTATTTTTCCAAGCACCTGATGATCGAGGGGAGTGAGCTGGAGGCGGCACAATGCGTCCGCAGCGACTACATCCCTGTGAGGTGCACCCGCACGAGGCGGCAGCGGGCCGTGGCCAGGGCCGAGTGGTGCCGCCGGCTCAGAAGAAGCATATTCGACAATAGTAATCTTATTAATCTTAATCTGGGGCTGGTACTACCAAAGTGCCACTCCTCCAGGTCAACAAGCTTGAATCCAAGCCCGACAAAGTCTGGCCAGGCCCGGTAATGTTTCTCAACACCAAGGAGCAACGTCAGTGAGAAGAGACCAAGAAGATAACAACGATGGTGGAGGAGATGGCGTGGGCCTGCGCATCGCCAACAAGTCAGATTATGTCCCCGTGCCTTTGTTGAGCGCCGTGTATGCTTTAGAAGCTTCCAAACCACGCGGCCGAATCTCCTAGTACTCATACTGTGTGCAATACATATTTGTTTCTAAAGATTCACTTAATGTAAAGATGCCATGCTGTCTCAACTGTATCACTTCACTAGAATTCAAGGTAATTGTGTTGCATACCTTGTTCTGCCTACGTGATCCAAGACAATAAAAAAATTCAACAAATTTGAGTGGATTTCTTAGCCAAAATCAAGAGCTTCAAGTCGAGAATTCTCAAAATTACCAAGTCCTTTTCTTCTACTTTCTCTTTTACCTTTTTTGTCTGCTGGTTTTTGTTCTGTTCGCATAGCTTTGTCATTTGGACATGCTCTTTCTAGGACCCCCTTCGTCCCATAATATAAGATGTTATTACAGCCAATATGTCAGTATATTGGTTCTAAGAACATCTTATATTATGGGACGGAGGGAGTACAAACTAGCCTGCATTTTGATGCATGTTCAAGAAAAAGAATATACCTTCCCCGCTGCATTCAGTGCTTTCATTGCGCCATGAACACCAGCGAACTTCTTTGCAGCAACAGCACCCAGAATAGCAGCACCCAGAAGCACATTCTCGTTTTCTCTAGGCAGTATTATTGGACAACCTGTAAAGAACAAGTAAAATTTCAAAGAGCATGGAGAGGAGGAAAAGGAGGGAGCTGGCTGCAGGAAGAGGAGACTTGCCTGTGATATCTGCATGTTCTTGGATATACAAGGAGTTCTTTGAAAGTCCGCCACACGCAAGAAGGGTGTCGATCTATTATACATGAAGGAAAATATATATATTCTAGCACCGATTCTATACCAAGTTACTTTTTCAGATCATTGATATCAAATAAATACCTTGTGCGCGTGAGCATTACAATGCTCCACAATATGACGAGTACCATAAGCAATGCCTTGAATTGTTGCTAGGTACAGAAGCGCCAAATGTTTTTCACTTGTATCAAGTGTCAAGCCACAAATCACCCCTTTCGATTTTGGATCAGCCACAGGGGACCTAACCATAACAATAATTTTTCATTCAAGTCAACCATGTTGGAAGTGTGTCACTGGTGGCAAATAAACATTCACCAAAACACTGAGGGAGAAATAATAATTTGCGCGCAAGTGATAGCCTGATAAGTGATAAAATTCTGGTACTTCCTCCGTCCCGTAATATAAAATTGTTTTGCAAGTTGAAACAGCTTGCAAAACGATCTTATATTATGGGAGGGAGGGAGTATGATTTAGTCTTGAAATGAGATTGCTAGCTGCCCGAGTGATAAAACCTGTTGCCGCATTGTTAGTTGAGTATATCTAATTAGAATGGCACGAAAAGAGAAATACTAATAACCTGTTTTCTAAAAAAGAAGATGACATAAATACTTATAATTGCATGGCATAAAAGTTGGCATAATGCATTCAATTTTAACCACCCAGAGTGAAAAAGATGATGTATATGTCAACGGCATATTAATTTTACATAACGGCTGGTTGAGATTCATGACAGGAAACAAAGCCTGGTTGAACTGTTCTGAGATCTTTGTGTCATACAGTAGTTGGCTAGAAATACAATTGCCCAGCCCACCTGCATTTGAGACATGGCCTCCGTGGCGTGTGCTCACGGTTGTATCTTCTAATTAAAACCGACGTACCATTTTTGGTGTCACATAAACTGTAAAGAAAAAAGATCTAGATAGCCAACATTCCTGGTTAAGCACCGAATGCTTAACTCTTACCGATTTCCATGAAAATCTGGAAGGACATGGGTGTCCTGACTCAAGGCAGAAAGAAAAGGCATATTTTGTTCATGTGCCATCGAAAGCAATATCTTGTTCATCAACTCATAAATGGACATACCTGGATAATTTGAGAAGAATATTACAGACCTTCATATGGTACAGCATCAAAGATAATCTGCATCAGCAAACATGAAACTTACTTTGAGAAGCAGCTTGATTAACCAGAAGGGGAGCCGCAGCATGGTTTTGAACAATGTAATCAAGTAAAGCACCAGTTGCACTTTGGCCACACTCCGTGAGCCAAAACTCAGGTATCATCGCTGAATGTGGAATGGAAAGATAAGCATTAAAATTTCAAGAAATAAAAGCATTAACTTAACATAGTCAAGATAAGATTGCGGAGAACCAACCACAGAGATAAATTAACAGAGATTCTGGCAAGGAACATAAGGAAGTAAAATATATGAAGACAACTATACCAGACAAAAATGGTCCCCAGACACCAGGGATAAATAGCTTATTCTTTGAAACAACCATGTGGCATGTAGATGTTCCGCAAACCAAGACCATGCGATGGCATATTGCTTCTTCATCAAACACTGCAAACAAAATGCTCCACATAATCTTGTGCATGGTGTTCCTATCTTAGGCTTGTACATATTAATTTTCTCTATCAATGCATCGAGGAACGAGCTTTTACATTTTTCTCAGGAACAAATGTTTCACATAAATAAACGTGAAGCTTTAGAAGGAATGGTAGTTTCTTAGAAAAACATAGGGGAACCGACACTTACTGTCAGCTTTCAATTCTACATCTGGCACACTTTCCATGACTCCAAGACCCCCCCGCATAAGCATCAATAAGCGAAGTTCCAACAGGAGTCCCAGTAAGCAAGCCTAACTCCTGAAATTTGGAGGTAAGCGACATTAAAAAGTCAAATAATGGAAATTAACAGCACAGACATTTATTCTCTTGTTTCTAACATAAGAACTACAAAGAAAGCACTTAGGTAATCGATTGTACCTTTGTTCACTCATGAAAACACTTAGCATTAATGCAGCTTAAACAATGTCAGTTTAAATCAAGAGCAAAACTGATTTGCTTGCCTTTGCAGAAGTAGGTGTCAAACCAGAACCTAGAGGATGACCAGGAAACACAACGGAGTGTCCTATTTGGGTTGCATAGGGTGGTGTATTAGAAAATTAAGAACTACAAATGATACATCACCTTTAGTACAAAAAAGAGAAATGGATAAGCATTCAACCTATTTTTGCCTGGCTCCCTTCATAAAGGTCTCCCAAACCTATTTCTGCCCAAAAGACTTCATCCGTTCCATATGGTTCCATACCACGTGGATTTGATTCCCTCCACTGTTCCATGTGTGATAAGCTGCGGGTTTCATCACCAGTTGCCCTAGCAAACAAAAAAAAAACAGTGGAAGCAAAACTTGTTAGAAATTCAACTCATAGATTATTGCAGGCTTAGAGAACTTGTGCGTTGAAACTCACCTATATGTTAACCAGTTGCCGAGGTCCATCCACCTATATACCATAGACCAAGGTTTTTGCAGATTTTCCTTTACCCATAAAAGCTGTAAAAGGTAAAGTCAAAATAGGATACCATCAATGGAGGTAACTGTAAAATACAAAACAAACCTTGTCTAACCCCCTTCGCATTACAAAACAATTCAAAACTGTTTATCAGTATTCTGTAAGCAAAACATCTTTTTAGGAACATTGTGTTGTTCAGTTTTTGAAATGCTGGAATTCTGACATTCTGAGATTTTCAAGCAAAACTTTTAGGATTGTAAAGTGACAACTGACAACATGGCAACCAACACAATGGTTCAGATGTCCAACAACATCATTAGAGGTATTTACAAAAAATGAATCAGGAAGTAGGAGAATCATATGCATGGAGAAAAAAAGAGTTACCTTTGGAGCTTGCATTTCTGAGGAGACACTCCCGCCATAAAATTGCAATACCGGTGAACTGTGAGAATTAATTCGTTCAGCCTGGTCGAGAGCCCTATGGTCCATCCACACGATGATGTCCCTTCTTGAATCACCATTCCAAGAAACCGAGACAGGGGAACCATCAGCACCCACAGCAACTGCAAGCACCATCCTCTGTTATCAAGTCGGTAGAGCTCTACTCACCTCAAACACAAAATTCTCCATTCAAACCACAGAAGGCACGCGGCTAATGTGGAGATCAGGGCAAACCAAGGGAGCAGGTAGCGGTGAAGCCAAGGCCGACAACATCCTCGGGAGCAACATTTGCCAACGAGCACGCAGATTTTACAGCAGCACACACTGCATGCCAGATATCCGTTGACGATTGCTGTTGGTAAAAGCAACCAAGAATTACCAAAGACGGTATTTAATTCCCATACTGATCATGCAGTACAATGAATGGGTCACCGTAGAAGTTGCCAACCTCTACACAATCTCTCTCTTTCCATATCTGTATAGGGCTGCTCGCTGACCCGAGCAACTTACCCTTGTCATCAAAGAGTCCTGCATCAACAGACAACGAACAATTTACAACACTAACCCAATAAGATGAACTCCCGCTTTCAAGTTCAGTTCAAAATGAGAAAAAACAACAACTCAGATTTCAAGTTTGTATGATATGTTCAGTGGCAAGGAAGTCTGTAAACACGATCCCATATTACCCACCATCACAGTATGTGAGCTAGTGAGAGTTACCGAATACCAAACATATTTCCTTGCATTTTTTCTGTTGAAAAAAACATACTTCCTGTCATGAAGCTAGCATTTAGTTCATCACCAAAGTGGACTCCTGCAAGACAGTCTTCCTTGAGCTACTCCAATTTTCTCTAGCAATGGTTACTTGGTGTCAGTACTAGCGCACTGACGATGAGCGTCAACAGAGCGGGAAGACGTAAACAGGCAAAGAAGGACACGTAAAGCACTGGCGGGTAATTCAAATGGTAGAGTTGGGCCAGCATGGCACTGTGGGCCGTTGGGCCAGAGTTGGGTTGTAAACGAGCCGTGCGCCTTTATAAGCAACGGTCATCCATTGTAATCGGTATCGATGAAATGAAAAAGCTCTGAACCTCTCATTCTGTTCTTATCCTCTTTGTTGCTTCTCCTACCTCCCAACCTCAGCCCAGATCTCGCCTCCTTCCCCTCCTCCGACCTGCGCCAGTCGCCGGCGAAATCCTGCCGTCTCTAGGACGTGACAATCTGGTATCAGAGCCACCGCTTCCGCTCGCGCCGCCAATTTTTTTCCCCCAATTCGTACCCGGCAAATTCCGACGCGACGGTAGCGGATCACCTTAGGGTTTGATCTGCGTAAATCCTGACCCGAGGTGGGTTGATTTGGGGGAATTCGTCACCACGGCGGTGTTCAAGCCCAACCCGCAGACACGCTATCTCGCGGACGAGATGGAGGCGTTTCAGACGCGGATGCTGCAGGAGCTGGCGGAGATCCGCGCGGCCCAGGCAAAACTAACTGCGGTCGACGGCATCTGCGAGAAGCTGGAAGCCCTGGACGCCAAGCTATCGGAGCAGGCGACCCGGCTGGATCAGGTACAAATGAAGGTCAATTTGTCCTGTGACACACTGGGGAAGGTGCAGCAGGAGCAGGCGCACGCGGCGCAGCTGGGCAAGCAGAATTGTGCGCAAGGGAGTGGAAGCTCGTCACCGACTGCATCGGAGGTTTCTGATGGCATACTGGGTGCTAATCCACCAGGTCAGTACCGTGCGCCACCGCGTTTTCCCCCAGTTCCTATTCAGTTACCGCCTGCGGGCCACGGTGTTGCAGTGGGGGGAGATGAGTCCACCGGCAAACGCGCTTGGATGCCTAAGATGGATTTCCCACGCTTTGACGGTACAGATGTGAGGATTTGGTTAGACAAGTGTGAAGCATTTTTCCAGCTGTATCGCATACCTGACAATTTCAAAGTTACTTCTGCTTCTCTGTATCTGTCAGACAACGCGGCTCACTGGTATCAGGCATTCAAACAGAACAGCGCATTTCATACTTGGGAACAGTTCCGTGCTGCTGTTTTGCAAGAGTTTGATGTGAACATACACAGAGAGCGACTGAAGTCGTTAATGATGCTCAAACAACAGGGTTCAGTGGAAGAATATAAAGTGCAATTTCAGCAGCTGGTGTACAACATCAGGTTATATGAGCCAGCCATAAGTGACACATTTCTGGTGACCAGGTTTGTAATGGGACTGAAAGAGGAATTGCGAAGTGTGGTGGAACTCCAGCTTCCTGCTAATGTGCAAACAGCATCCATGTATGCTACAGTGCAGGAAGGGCTCTTAAATCAGCAAAAGTCATATAAGTCCAGTTTTCAGAAGAACACTGCTACCAAATCCGACAGCAAACACAATTTTGCTCCGGGTGAACTGTGGAAGGCCAAGCAGCTCAAAGAGTACAGGCGTGCGAATGGTTTGTGTTATAGCTGTGGTGAGAAATACGTCCCTGGACACACCTGTAACAAAGCACCTGCGCCTGCAGCTCAGTTAAAAGCAGCAGAACTGGTAGACCCTCATGAGATCATCTCTGATGCAGTGTTAGATGCTCTGGTGGACGACCATCAACCTGAATGTGCTCACATCTCAGTTACAGCTTTGTCTGGTGCAGCTCATCCTAAAACCATACAACTCAGAGCGCTTGTTGGTAATCAACTAGTCCTGATACTGATCGACTCGGGCAGCACTCACACCTTTGTAGATAAAGCCTTGCTGAGCAGAGTACCAGTTACTGCAGAGAAACTAGCAACCCCTTTGCATGTGAAGGTGGCAAATGGAGACAAAGTAGATTGTACAGAGTTTGTGCCCAAACTGAACTGGTGGATTCAGGGCCATAATTTCTCTACTCCCATGCATGTGCTGGAATTGGGAGGGTATGACATTATTCTGGGGATGGATTGGCTAGAGAAATGGGGAGTTATGCAGTGTCATTGGGCAGATAAATGGATCAAGTTTGACTACCAAGGAAAAGAAATCAAGTTGCAGGGAGTGTTACCTGTTAAACAAGATCAGATTCAGGAAGTTTCTATGGAACAACTGAGGAAGTGGGACAAGGGAAATGACATCTGGGCAACTGCTGTCTTGCATCACATTTGTGTGGCTCCAGTGACTGAAGTGCCAGAGGAAGTGCACAGACTGCTACAAGCAAATAAAGCTGCATTTATAGATCCAAAAAACTTGCCTCCCCACAGGGAGTTTGACCATGAGATACACTTGGTGCCTGATGCTGTGCCTGTTAATTGCAGACCTTATAGGTACTCTCCTCTGCAGAAAGATGAAATAGAGAAACAGGTATCAGAAATGTTGCAGTCTGGACTGATCACACCCAGCCTGAGCCCTTTTGCTTCACCTGTACTATTGGTCAAGAAAAAAGATGGTACTTGGAGGTTTTGTGTGGATTATAGGAAACTCAACTCCCTCACTATTAAAAGCAAATTTCCAATGCCAGTGATTGATGAACTGTTGGATGAATTAGGAGGTGCTAAGTGGTTTTCCAAGCTGGATCTTAGATCAGGTTACCACCAAATAAGGATGGCAGAAGCAGATGAGTTTAAGACAGCATTCAAGACACATAATGGACAATATCAGTTTAAGGTGATGCCCTTTGGATTGTGTACTGCTCCAGCTACTTTCCAATGTTTCATGAACTTCATTTTCAAAGGTTCCAACAGAAAGTTTGTGCACATATTCATGGATGATATACTGGTATTCAGTGGGACTTTGGAAGAACACTTGCAACATTTGCAAGAAGTATTTGATATACTCAAGGAGAACAACTTGTTTGTTAAGGAAAGCAAATGTGCCTTTGCTCAGCAGTCAATGGAGTATCTGGGCCACATTATTACTGATGCAGGAGTCACCACTGATCCTGCCAAGACAGCTGCTATGGTGGACTGGCCCACTCCAACTAATGTTACTGAGTTGAGAGGATTTTTGGGGCTAACTGGGTACTTAGGAAGTTTGTCAAAAACTATGGTCTGTTAGCTAAACCTCTTACTGTCCTGTTAAAGAAACAAGCATTCCAATGGACTGAAACTGCTCAGACTGCATTTCAACTCTTGAAGCAGGTCATGGCAACTACTCCTGTTCTGGCCCTACCAGATTTCAACAAATCTTTCACAGTTGAAACAGATGCTTGCAACACTGGAATTGGAGCAGTGCTCACACAAGAGGGACATCCAATTGCATATTACAGTAAGGCCTTGGGGACAAATAGTCAGAAGATTTCCATTTATGAAAAAGAATTTATGGCCATTATGATGGCTATTGATAGATGGAGATCATATTTGTCCAGAGCCCCATTTGTGATCAAAACTGATCATCAGAGCTTGTGTCACCTTGGAGATCAAAATTTGACTTCTGACTTGCAGAGGAAAGCCATGACAAAATTAGTTGGACTCCAGTTTTCCATCCAGTATAAGAAAGGGGTAGAGAATATTGCTGCAGATGCCTTGTCCAGAGTGGCACACTTGTTCCCTGTACAAGCTGTTTCTACCAGTAAACCCCTATGGATACAGGAAATCCTAAACTCTTATACAGTGGATCCCTTTGCTCAGACCATGCTGCAGAAAATGGCAATAGATGCAAATGCTTGTCCTGGATTTCAACTCCAGGATGGCCTGATCAAACATGAGGAAAAAATCTGGGTGGGAGCCAATTCTGGACTCCAAACCAAACTGATTCAAGCTTTCCACTCAACTCCTGTTGGGGGACACTCTGGCATGTTGCCCACATACCACAAAGTCAAGCAGCTGTTCAGTTGGACTGGATTAAAGAAGGATGTGGAGAACTTTGTTAAACAGTGCAGCATCTGTCAGCAAGCTAAGCATGAGCTCTGTAGAGTACCAGGTCTACTGCAACCTCTGCCAATTCCAGATGGTCCTTGGCAGGCAATCAGCATGGACTTTATTGAGGGTTTGCCTAAATCAGAAGGATATAATGCCATACTGGTCGTGGTCGATCGTTTCACCAAAGTAAGCCACTTCCTGCCCCTGAAACATCCTTTTACAGCAGCCTCAGTGGCTAAGGTTTTCCTCAACACGATTGTCAAGCTACACGGTCTGCCATTGTCTATTGTGTCTGATCGTGACAAGATATTCACGAGTTCTTTCTGGAAAGAGTTATTCAGAATTTGGGGCACCGAGCTGCAGATGAGCACAACATATCATCCGCAGACGGATGGGCAAACCGAGCGGGTAAACCAATGCTTGGAAATGTATCTGCGCTGTGCTGTGCATGATTCGCCGCACAAGTGGGCTGCTTGGTTACCGCAAGCGGAGTTCTGGTACAACACAACGTATCACTCCTCGCTCGGTTGTACTCCTTACAAAGCACTGTACGGCCATGAGGCCAACGTGGGCCAGTTACAAGGGCAGGCCAAGTCCTTGCATCCAGATGTACAGGAATGGCTCTCAACGCACACTCAACATACTGCAACACTGAAGGAACATCTGGCCAAAGCACAGTGCAAGTACAAACAGTATGCAGACAGAAAACGAACTGATCGCCAGTTCTCTGAAGGAGAGATGGTATATCTCAGACTGCAACCGTACACACAATCATCAGTGGTCAATCGGCCATGCCCTAAGCTTGCAATGAAGTTCTTTGGACCATTCAAGATTCTGGCTAAGGTGGGCAATGCTGCATATCGTCTGGAACTTCCTCGTGGCAGTCTGGTTCATCCAGTATTCCATGTCTCCCAACTAAAGGAACACATCCCTGATCACACTCCGGTATTCACTACCCTGCCGGAACCGCTGGATCTATCTGAACCGGGGCTGATGCCTGAAGAAATCATGGAGCGCAGACTGGTTAAGAAGGGCAATGCAGCACATCAGCAAGTTCTGGTGAAATGGACATCAGTTCCAGCATCGGCAGCTACATGGGAAGATTACGAGGTGCTGCGCGCGTTACCCCAACGCACCAGCATGGGGACAGGCTGGTTCTCCTGGGGCGGGTACTGTCAGTACTAGCGCACTGACGATGAGCGTCAACAGAGCGGGAAGACATAAACAGGCAAAGAAGGACACGTAAAGCACTGGCGGGTAATTCAAATGGTAGAGTTGGGCCAGCATGGCACTGTGGGCCGTTGGGCCAGAGTTGGGTTGTAAACGAGCCGTGCGCCTTTATAAGCAACGGTCATCCATTGTAATCGGTATCGATGAAATGAAAAAGCTCTGAACCTCTCATTTTGTTCTTATCCTCTTTGTTGCTTCTCCTACCTCCCAACCTCAGCCCAGATCTCTCCTCCTTCCCCTCCTCCGACCTGCGCTAGTCGCCGGCGAAATCCTGCCGTCTCTAGGACGTGACACTTGGGTACAAAAGTGGTACTAATTATTATCATATCTACTCCCTCCGTTCCCAAATATTTGTTTTTCTAGACATTTCAAATGGACTATAATATACAGATGTATGTAGACATATTTTAGAATGTAGATTCACTCATTTTGCTCCGTATGTAGTCACTTGTTGAAATCTCTAGAAAGAAAAATATTTGAGAACGGAGGGAGTAGTAGACTGCCAAATCTCGCCTTAATATGGAAATGCTGAGGTTACTACTAGTAGTAGGAACTAAAAAGAATAGTGACAGGAGTGGTTTCGAAGGCAGCAAACCTGCACGAGCGCTGCCGGTGCCGACGTCGACGCCGAGGAAGACGCCACCGCAGGACATGACGCCGGCGGCGGCGATGGGGAGCAGCCGGAGCCGGGGACGAGGAGCAGCTATCACTTCCTCGTGGGCCTCTCGTGGGTCGCGTGGCTTTGGTTGGGCGGGGTCGTCCAGGCCTGATCACAAGTTGGGTCGGGATCTGGGCCCACTACAGTCGTTCCACGTGTGCTAATCATTATCCTAACCCTGCCCCAGCAAAAAGATCGCGCCGACCGACCCCGCACCGCGCCACCACTTGCCAGCCACGGCGTGTCGTGCTGGGCTTTCGGATAGAATATATTTAGGCCACCACGCCTGGGCCCGCGGACACGTCACCCGCCGGGCGGCGACGTCACACTGCCGCCGTGGGCCCCGCGCGCTTTTCGTCAGTGGATGGGTACAATCTCTATCTGTCTCGCCAAAAGGATCTCTGACCCATCCGCCCCCCCGCCGACGCCGACGCGCCGTTGCCTTCTCTCCCCTCACCTCCCCGACCTCATCGCCGCGATCCCATCCGCCCGGCCCCGAATCCAGCGCCCGGCCCAGCCGACCGCGGCCGATCGACTCCTCCGGCGCGCCGAATCGGTGAGGGCGGCGGCGGCGGTCGCGCGAAATCTGGACGCGGGTGCCGGCTAGGGTTCGCTGCCGGCGATGAACGAGAAGCGCGGGCTGGAGGCCGCCGCCGCCGGCGACGGCCGCCCTGAGGCCAAGCGGTCGCGGCCCCCGGCTCTTGCCAGGTCAGGAATTCGTTCAGTTTTAGCACCCCTTTTAAGTGCGTGATGTGATTTCCTTATAGTCGTGCCGGTTCAGCCGCGCGAGTGCTAGCCAGTGGAGTTGCTTGGGTCCGTATGCTGGATCGTTCAAAAGCCTTCGTGATTTAGCGCCGGCTTACGGCACTCTATGATTGGGATTTGGGAATTTGTGTCCAGATTTGTTGCTTGCGACTTGGGCCGTCTAGCTGAAAATCTGAAGACATGTTTGTTTTTTCATGGACAAGCGGTGGTCAGGTTGTTATTAGCGGGGTGATGATTGGTCTTCTAGTTGCTGCGTCTAGCCATAGCTTTGGAATTTCAGTTATGGTTTTGATAACCATGGGCGTTTTGAAGTGCCTTTTGGGATCACCACGCAGTACTAGGAAGAATTTGAGCTGGGATTGGTGTGACTTGCTGGGAAGTGCTGAATTCTTGGTAACTTGCTAACTTGGCAGTTAACTGTTGAGAGAAAGGACAAGATCCGTTATAAGTAGTTTCAGGAGCACGCTCGTGACCTTGTTATAGAAGGATGTACACTCATGGACGCCTATGCTTACCATGGAAAACAATATACTCCCTCCTTCCATCTATATAGGGCCTAATGCGTTTTTCGAGGCTAACTTTGACCAAATGTTAGAGCAATAATATATGACATGCAACTTACACAAAACACATCATCAAATTCGTATGTGAAAGGAGCTTTCAATGATATAATTTTCATATTATGCATGTCATGTACTATTAATTTTGTCAATAGTCAAAGACGGTCTTGAAAAACGCATTAGGCCCTATATAGATGGAAGGAGGGAGTAAGAAAAGTGGTGTGCATCATCCAGCACACATACAGACAAAATCAAATTTAACTCCAGGCTTGTCATTCACTCTATTCTTTTGTTATATATTTTAACCTCATGCACATAAGTTAAGCAAATACATAAATTAGCACTCTGGCCATGTTAAAATTGTCTTATTTGCTATCTCATTGAACTTGTTCGTTTACAAAATACCCCAACTGGCCAACTGACAAGAATCTCCCTAGTTAATGGCAAGAACTATCTCTAAAGCGCTATCTCTGGGCGTCATGTTTATAAGAGCATCTCCAGCCGTTGGCCCCCCAAGCGGCGATTTTACGCGCCCCCTGGGGGCGAGCCGGCGCTAAAATCGGCAAACTTGACATAATATTCGACATGTTCGGCGTTATTACATAAGCTATTTAAAAAAAACCAACTACGGGGCGAAGAAGTCGCTGAGCTCGGCGAAGTCGCCGACGTCGCCGCCGTCCTCGTCGGCGGCGGCGGCCTTCTCCTTCTTGATGGCGCGGCCGCCCCTGCTGGACCCCTGCCCGGCGTCTCCATGGCGGACCGGTGGCGGCGGCACGCCGTTGTCGCTGTCGTCGGACGACGACGCCTCCCTCGTCCCGGCCACGGCGCCGAGCTCCGAAGCGCTTGTAGGCGAGGCGCTGGCGCTCCAGCTCCATGTGTGCCCAGTCATCGCGCGCCCATTTGAGGGCCACCGCGTCGTCGAGCTCCTCCTCCTTGACGCCGCCGGTGAGCCCGGGCTCCGTCTTGACGACGGCGAGCCCCGGCTCCGTCTTTGGTTTGACGTAGCGCGGAGGAGCCGAGGAGGGGGCGCGCCTGCCGCCCTCGTTGATGACGGTGCCGACACTGCGGGTGCGTCGACCGAGCGGCGTCTCCGCGGCCGGCTCGGCCTTGACGCCTAACAACGCCGGCGAGCCGGAAGAGTGGGAGGAGGAGCGAGAGGACGACTAAGAGGAGGAAGACGAGGAGGAGCCAAACCTCCTGGGCACCCATGGCCCGGCGCTCCGGCGTGGGGGCGGGACGACCGCCGCGGCAGGGTATGCCAGCGGCGGGTCATTGCCGCCCTTGAGGTACGCCAGCACCTCGTGGAGTGTGCGGCCCGGGACGCCCCACCAGACGCGACGCTCGTCGCTGTTCTTGACGCTGCCCACCACTGGCGTCCCGTTCGTGGACGCCAGCCGCTGCGCCTGCCGGCGCTGGAAGTACTCCGCCCACGCCGCGTGGTTGTCGGCGGCGTACTGGGGGAGGGAGCGCTGCTCCTCCGTCAGGGACGAACGCATGCGGTCGACCTCGGCGGCGAAGATGCCGGGGCGCGCCTCGACGTCGGGCACCGGGGGGATGGGGACACCCTCGTTGTTGAGCTTCCACCCCGTCGGCCCGGCGCGCATGTCCGGCGGTGCTGGGATGTTGGCCTTGAACAGGAGGTACGCCTCCCACTCCCGGAGCGAGCGGCGGCCGAAGCCGTTGGCCGCCGCGGCGTCGCCAGGGAAGCGTTCGGCCATCGAGAGGGAAAGGGAAGGGGAGCTCGGCGGCGGACGGGAGGGAGGCAGAGCTTGGCGGCGAGGGGGAGCCTTTGGTTTTATAGCCCCGCGCCGTGTGTACGCATGGCGGAAGGGGAGGTGTCGCCGCGCCCGCCCGCCCGTGACACGCCACCCGTGAAGAATCAATGGCAAGGCTGACCGGCGGCAGCCTTGCCATTGATTCCCCATGGGAAACCGAGGCGTTCTGGGGAAGACGAGGCGCGTGCCGCTGACTCGGCGGGCCCGCGGCTCTTTCGCGCCAAAGCCGCTCGCCCCGGTGCCCCCCAGCGCGCCGGGTTCGGCCTAGGGCCGCCGACGCCAATTTCGGCGCAAGCCGGCGAAAAACGGGCTCCTGTGGGCGCGACTGACCGATTTTTGGGCGCCGGCGCGGAAAAAACGCCTGGGGAGGGCCTGTTGGGGGCGTGGCTGGAGATGCTCTAAGCATAACCTCCATACCATTTTCCTATTTTTTAATAGCCAAAGCTTGACATTGTTTAGTGTGACCATATGAACATATGAAAGCGTTTCCAGTGTGTTTGGCACATGGCACATTCTTGGTTGTGGTCTGTGTGAACATGCGGTGTTGGATACTTAGATGTGCTACAAAACTACATAAATCATTGTAGGACAATTAAGAAGTATTATTTTACCATCTTTCATTAACAAGTGTGTCTCTTTCGCTTTCATGTATCTGTACTCGTAATTCTATTTCAAAATGCTAGAAGACTGTGAAGTGCTGTAACATTATGATGTTGAGTTGTGGCCTGTTGAATATTAGCTAAGTATTATCTTAAATGGTTTTACTGAACATTTTTTGTTGGGTTTACCTTTCAATTGGAACAACATTTAATCATGGTTTTTGTACTTATTCATTCTGCTTGTACAGTGTTATTGTTGAAGCACTAAAGGTGGATAGTCTGCAGAGGCTTTGCTCATCATTGGAACCAATTCTCCGTAGAGTGGTAAGAACAAAGCAAGTATTAAAAAGGAATACTGTTATGACATATCTTTATGGAGTTGCAAAATGTATATTGTCATTTTGTGTTTCTTTGTGTTGGTTGTAATTTTGTATTTTGCTTGTAGGTTAGTGAAGAAGTGGAGCGCGCCTTGGGAAAACTTGGTCCTGCTGCAATCACTGGGAGGTATGACATCAAACCAACAATGAAGCAAATATATTAGTTTCTTTGTTAAAACGTCAATATGTTACTTTCCGTTTAAGATGCACTGAACCGTTTGTTTGGTGCTTTCTCCATGTTGTGATACGTACCTGACACGGATATGCCTTCTGTGGTATGTATCAAAGGTGTATCAGATTATTTTTGAAATATTTATGGACACTGTACATGGCTATGCAGCCCTCTGCCAGAAAAGAAAGCTCAGAGGACGTGGCGTCGACCCGTTGGCTGGGCAGCTGGGGTAGCTGCCAGCCCACCTGAGTTCGAGCCTCGGCTTTGACGCGGTTGCTCGTGGAGTTTCTCCTGTAAAAAAAAGCCAATGAGGGTTAGCCCTTGGGTTGGTCTCATTTTTTTTAGAAAAGAAAGCTCATCAAACAACCTAGGCATGACCTCTAACCCTACCTTGACATAGGAGTATGCGAGCAGCCAAGCCATAGCTTACCTCTCCTATTGACACCCACATACATTCCTCCCCCATCAACAGGTCCATCTCTTGGCGTAAATGGGGCACAATCGGTTCCGTTCCGTTTATAATTTCTTTCTATGTTTCAATCTATAGACTCATGTTACACCTGACTTCAGGACTGCAATAAGGAAGCGGGATCTTTTCTTATGGTTGATTTGCATAGAAATCGAAGATACTTTATGTGGCTTATTATGTTTTAGTTGGAGATCCCATGTGGTCAGTGTCAATTCTAGACTAGAGGAACTACACTATTGAATACTTCATAAGTTTTCAAATGTATATGTAGCTTTGTCAGTGTGTTAAGGAAAAATTCATGTACTCCCTCCGTTCGGAAATGGATGTATCTAGACGTATTTTAGTTTTAGATACATCCATTTTTATCCATTTCTCTGACAAGTATTTCCGGACGGAGGGAGTATCACCGTAGCCTAGTATTTCCTTATACCTTCTAGTTGTGCACTTCATTCCTTTCAAAATAGATGTTCGTCTAGGGTTAGACATAGGCGTACCTCTTTTTCCTGCCCTAACACATGCGATCTAAAGATGAATTATTTGGGAAGTGCAAACATCAGGAGGAGTTAACTAGCTCTATCTGCTATGACGTTGTTGACGGGAAAAAAAAGCAATTAAAGCGGCTAAAAATGTTTGGAGCTCCAGGAGGACATTATTTTGAAATGGAAGGAGTATGACACATAACACCCTTTCCTTACTGAATTGTAAAATATATCAATATAGTGCAAGTAACACATGATGGTCTTACAAGTAACTTGATGTTTGCGGTGTGCAATGTAATTTGGCTTCACGCATCATGCTATATCCTCGCAAAGTATGTAAACTTTGAGGCCTAAAAGGTGAAATGGCCTTCTTTGGGAGCCACCTTGATACTAATTATCTGCTACTGATTGGAATAATGCAGGTCTTCTCCAAAGCGAATTGAAGGGCCTGGTGGAAGAAATCTGCAACTCCAATTCAGGACAAGATTGTCCCTTCCCCTTTTTACCGGAGGAAAAGTTGAAGGGGAGCAGGGGGCTGCAATTCATGTTGTTTTGCTTGATACCGGCAATGGCTGTGTTGTATCATCTGGGCTGGAGTCGTCTGCCAAGCTTGATATTGTTGTTCTAGAAGGTGATTTCAACAATGAGGACGAGGAAGGCTGGACAGAGGAGGAATTTGACAGTCATATAGTGAAGGAGCGTGAGGGAAAACGACCTATTATAACTGGCGATATACAAGTCACACTGAAAGAAGGTGTTGGCACAATCGGGGAGTTCACGTTCACAGATAACTCTAGCTGGATAAGGAGTAGGAAATTCAGACTTGGTTTGAAAATTGCCTCAGGGTTTTGTGAGGGTGTTCGCATCCGTGAGGCAAAAACTGAAGCTTTTATGGTTAAGGACCATAGAGGAGAATGTAAGTTTTCTGTAATGGTAATCATGTGCTTCTGCTTGACATATGTCTGAACAATTTGAATTTCACTTCTTTAGTGTACAAGAAGCATTATCCACCTGCATTGAAGGATGAGGTCTGGAGGTTAGAGAAAATAGGAAAAGATGGGTCATTCCATAAGAGGCTGAATAAATCTGGAATTTTAACTGTTGAAGATTTTCTTAGGCTTGTGGTTCGGGATCCACAGAAGCTGCGTACTGTAAGTTCGTTTCTTTTCCACGGCCTTTGATCTTTTGTTGTTTTAGTTCTATTTTATATACTGTTCTGTTGTTTTAGATCCTCGGAAGTGGCATGTCCAACAAGATGTGGGATTCCCTCGTTGAACATGCAAAAACCTGTGTCTTGAGTGGAAAATATTACATATACTATTCTGATGAGAACAGAACTGCTGGTGCTATTTTCAACGACCTCTATGCATTCTGTGGGCTGATTTCTGGCGAGCAATTCTATTCGTCTGAGAGTCTTGATGATGGCCAAAAGGTTTGTGCTATGGGCATATGTTTGGGTGCATTTGATATCTAGTGTTATGTTTTGTTGAACTTAAATGTTGTTCCCATTCATTTTAACATGCACCCGTCCTAGATAATGCAATTAAATTTATCCTGTTTTGGAGTTTTGAAATTGGTATGCTCTCTGTTCCCAATTCTAGGGCGCTTTAGTTTGGGCGTCAATATTAAGGACTCTGGGCATGGACGTGATTAGTTGAGAGTTGGTCGATTTTGCTCTCACACTCGTCTGAGAAGTTCATCTCATGCAGAGTCTGCATACCTTTGCTCGCCCTGATCTCTGCTCACCAATAGTCCGCCTACCATTGAACAGGCTACATGAAAGGAGATGTCCCAGAGATTTTTTTTCCAGTATATGGTCGGGACGTTTAGATTTTGGAACTTGAGGGATTATTAGCGCTTTTACTATGGTAGGGGAACAGGAACGTCACGTAAGCGGGAGTATTATCAAGAGAAAGGAGGAGAAAAACCTCCAGGGCCCTAGATCTGGGAAAAGACGCCCAAGAAACAGCGATTGAGGGAGTAATATGTTGAGGTCTGACTTCATCTTATATCACATTGGTCTTGATTCCGTCCACACACCCTTTATATTCAAGAATGATGGCCATGGATAATGTGTATTAACCACTACGTATTAAATTTCTGGTACAGTTATATGTTTTTAACGCACTGAATGCTCATTAGGTACGTTAAACCCTTAGGTATAGCCAGTTTCTCCAATGTATAATAGTTGTTCTGGCCTTCCTATTAACTGCAGTAATTTCTGAGATGTGCTACACTATGCTTAGGTGTGTTTAAGTAATCTGGGGCACTTGTTTATTTTTCATTTTTTCAAGGAGCGAGTTCGGCTTTCTCTGCTCTAATCAGCAGAAGTGTTTTTTTTAACATAAAATCTTGACTGATTAGAATGTTATTGTTTGCGACAGCATTTTGCTGATGGGCTGGTGAAGAAAGCATATGATAATTGGATGTATGTTATTGAATATGATGGCAAAGCTCTCTTGAACCCTAAACCGAAGAAAAAGGCTGCATTAACTAATCAAGCTGAGGCTCGTGCTCCTGCTGCATATGTACAGTGCATTTCTTCAACGAGTATGCCAGGACCATCTACAACAGGTAAGCACACAAGTGCTTAGATACAGAATTCTAAGTATTTTTGCCATTTTATTTCTGAAGTAGGAAAATGACTTGATGCGTTGGAAAAACTGAAACATTGATTTTGGATATAAATATATACATACAAATAAAGCAAAGGGTGTATGAGATGTATGAAATATTTCATGATGTCACTCTGGAATAGCAGTTTCTCAAAACCATATGTTTTGTTTCATTCATTTCAGGCACAAATGGTTCTATAGGTTATGATGGCAACCAGACAGCAACACAGTCTGTTCAGCTTCAGAGTTCATCTGCTAATGTGCCTGTGCCATATGACGATGCCTTTTCATTTTTGCCGCCTACCATGTTGATGGGGTCTAATCAGGGAACAGCAAGTGATGGCATGGGTCTGGAACTCGGCCAGTTGCATCACACAATTTCTCAACGTCAACCAATTCAGCCAGCAAACGTCGGCTACGATAATTGGCATCACAACCGTGATGGTCAGTATGCTGATGATTTCACTGAAGACATTCGCATGAAAAGCCACCAACTGCTCGAGGGTGACGACATGCAGCAGCTGCTCAGGATCTTCAATATGGGCGGAGCTTCTACTGGTTTGCCAGACGAAACATTTTCCTTCCCTGACATTCCATCTCCATTCCCAAACCCAGACTCTGAAGGTGAGCCCAGCCGTCCATCGGGCAAAGCCGTTGTCGGGTGGCTCAAGATAAAGGCTGCTATGAGATGGGGAATATTTGTCAGGAAGAAAGCTGCCGAGAGAAGGGCGCAGATTGTTGAGCTGGAGGATTAAGATTTTGGCGTGTGCTCGCCATTAGATGTTACTGTTGAAATCTCAAATACCAGCTGCTGTTGCTGCGAACTAGTTCTTTGGTTCTCACATATTCGTCGTGATTGCCATTGGAACTAGTTTTCTGTAAATCTACAGCGAGTAGCTCTGCTACCTTGTAAAAAAAATGTCGACTTGCTTCCTTGTATAATTTCAACATAAATTCTTGTTTAGCTTGTTTCCGTTTAGCTTAATTTGTGCAGAATATTACTGTAGAAGACGGTGTGAATTGATGTTGACAGTATTATGCATTTGTGGCTATTAATCGGTTGGAGTCCAGAACTTCTGGGAGAACGTTCTTGTAATGCTAAATTGTTTTGTTGGGGTGGTACGTCGGCATTATGTTATTGGCCTCGTTTGTCAAGTGATCATACGGTGGGTATTTGTTGCAATCAAGTATGCCATTTATGAGAAGTTGAGCTGAAGGGACGTGGACATCTTCTAGTCGAATGGAGGGCAAACTGGTGCACACATCTTTTCCTTTTCAAAAATATCAATTAATTTTCTCTTTCGAAAATGTAATCAACGAATACCAGCTTACGGACGAAAGGAACGGAGGTACGTGTCCACACCTAATTAGCCCCTACCCCCTTTGATTTTTCTTTTTCTTTTTTTTGCAGAAAACTTTGGGAGCTTTTGTTCAACAAAGGCGGTCCTCGAACAGTCAACTATGAGGCTGTTGATGAGGAACGAAGGTACAGAGTCCAGCCAGCTATCAGTGACCATCAGCGTACAGGCATGCTTAGCACAAAGATAAGATGATAAATTTGCTGAACGAGTTACATACTGAATAACAAAAACTTGAAAAGATAAGGATAGCTCTCCTATTTCGGCAAGAATCGGTGCCACAACTGAACGATCAGTATGGCGAGTGTTCCAGAGATTTTTCTTCTAAGCCTTCACCTCAGCCCGATACCTTTCCTCCCTAATTAGTAGATGTAGCGTCCTTTTCTTTTTCAAGTTTTTAATCATGGTTTGATTTTTCCTTTTGAAGTGCTATGTATCTTATTCGAGGTGGTTGACGCTCCATGCATTCTCGTTGACGCCCAAAGCTGTGAAGGCTACCCGTAACTGTAAGCAAACGCAGATGGCTACACCGCCTCCCACACCATGTTCACAATCTCCGTCAATGTAGCATATAAGTTCCAGTAACGCATGTACTATTACAAGCATAAACTACTAGATAGGAAGTGCGGCTTGCCGCACCCGGCAGCGGGTGCTGCCGGGTAAAAGTCATATCCAATCCAGTAACGATAATACAGTGACCAAAGCATTGCAAATATACACAATAGCATGATATTGGACCGCCACAAGTTTAATCCCTAACTTAATACTGTGAGTAACCCTATTAGGACCTACTTGATAACCCTATGAATAACATGCCAAAGAACCTAAGTAAGCGTGCTATAACTTAATACTCCTTAACATGATGTATGAACCTGTCAGAATTATACAATTTAGCCAAAGGAATTATACAACATGAGTATGACCGTGTAAATACTCACTGGGGCAAGTAGAAATCAGAGTAATCACCGAAAATCACCAGTGTAATATAGCAAGATTATAACAGAAGCACAACATTGATATAAATATGTTCATTACATAGAAACTGGTCCAAGCAACAACAAAAGGTAGTGGAATCAGGTGTGCCAAAAGCAAGGCAACAACTTCAGGCCAAAAGCAAGCCAAGACGATCCATCAAAACAAAACAAAAACAATAATTGGGCCACAACATGGATCGAGCCACGTTCACAACGAGCGGAATCACAAGTAAAAATAAACGGCAAAAGTACGTGCCCGTGGGTAACTACCCTGAAGGGAGTCTGGTGGTGCGAGAGCGGCCTGTCCGTCATCGCGGCTGCTTGCCTGGTTTGGAGCAGAAGGAAATGAAAAACATTAGGTCAGATGGTACCAAAATGAATTATATAATGATAAAGTGAGATGCGGGCTTTCTACTGTGCTTAGTTGGGCCTCTGGTATTTTCCAGAACTGCTCATCATTTTACAATTCTTTTGCAGGGTCAAAGGAAAACACACATATGGACCGTCAAATATATTTGTAAAATGTTTTGTAGACCAAACTGCTCTGTATTTTGTAGGCATACCTTCCATGGTCATATAGCATAATGTATACACAGGATAATTGATACAAATGTCAATTGCCTGTGAAACTGGACCATCAAATCTACAGTCGGTTGACATTGTGACATATTTTGTATGCTACCATATTGACCAATCACGATCGTCTCTCTAGCCCAATTGACGAAGAAGAACCTATTCTGGCTAGCCATGGTTGGATCTGCTGCTATTCTATCAAAGCCAACTGGAAGTTGTGTTTTTCAGTTTTCCTTCCAAATGGAGCTATCTGATTTCCTCTAAGAATTTGTAGCTCAATTCCTATTTACTTTTTAACATTTGGCATGGGCTTACTCACATGACATAAGCAGCCATGAAAGCTCTCGTCAGCCAAAAAAATAGAAGCATAAAAATCAAACATGAGAAGACTGAACGCGGGTAAAGTGCAAGAGGCCAAGATACAACTACTTTAATAGTTGTTGTAACCTAAGACAAGATTTCTAAATGTATAAACAAAAAGATAGAGAGTTGCGACAGAAGAACTGGCAGGTAAGTAATTTGATGATGCCAAAATAACATTGATAAACATGTGACCCGCTATCAATCTCACATCGCTCATTAAAAATCAAGCAAACCAAGGACCGACATGCGGGGTAAAGACGTAAAGTCATACATGTCGTCCACCCTAACAGGAGAAATTGGCTCGTGTGTACCAGACAAACACGCCTCAGCTGCCGGCATCTACTCCTCATTGTTATTGATCTTCACAAAGTGAATAATCTGTGCATAGAAAGGTAAGCAGGGGTACATCGGTCAGGATTCACTTTCAGGACTTACAAATTTTTCGATCGCACAGAGACACTAATTAATCAAGCTAGTATTCCTAAAGCAGAAAGATAATTATTCATCCATTGAACAGTTAATGGAGAAAAGGGAGTAAAAATGTTCTGCACACTTCTACCACTTAAAAAGCACTTCTATGAAGAGCGAGTAAACTGGATTCTATATAAGGTATCATCATATCATCCTAGAAAATTAGCTTTGATGTCTTTTGATAAAGTAGATGTTTCCTCAAGAGAACCAGTAAGTTTTATGAATAACTCATCTACATGGCATACATGCTACTACTGAAAAATAAAAAAAGCTAATAGATCAAGTGTGAGGTGAACTGGTAGCTTTCTATGAGTCTATTCATTTGTTGAGTTCCTCTGCTGGATTGCATTCCATGTACCTACATTCTAATCCCCATATATTATTTAGTGTTCTTTGTAGCTGATCAACACTAATAGTGTATCTGGGACGGAATAAAGGTTGATGTAACATTAGGCACTCTCCAGATTCTCATTAACTATTCCACACCAAATTCGACATCCATCGCGGACAATATATATATTTTCAGTGAGGACCAACTAAATAGATAAACAAATAGTGTGCAAGTATTAGGTGCGCGACAACAGAACTAAATATTTCAGCCAGTGCCGGTGACGGCCAATTGAAAAGGAATTGTAAATATCAGGAAAGAGAAAGGGACTCATAGTTGTATATAATTTTCACAAGCAACATCCCCTATGCGGAACTTACCTAGGGACTCGTAGTTGTATATAATTTTCACAAGCAGCATCCCCTATCCGAAACTTACCTTCGGTGACAAAGCTATATAAACTATCTGATGGACAAAAAAGAAGCTCTTGACAACCTGCATATCAACTTTTCCTACTAAAATGTGACAAAGCTCAAGAGTTCCATTTTTTCAGTTTTATCCCGACTCTCCGATGATTATGTACACCAGCTCTTTCACCCGTTGTTACGTAATACATTTTAAGTTCAAAAGACACCAAGTATAAGGTTGTACACTAAGGAAACAAAGGTAAGAACATGCATAAGATATATCTAACCAGGCTAGAGTACATACTCAAATAGATCCTATTAGTAAGCAGAGGTGTATACTTCCATGTATCAGGCGGTTTTAGCATCAAGAAATCCGTGAAGAACAATGAATGTATATGTGCTGATAATTAACTTGTAAAATCATGTGCTACATCGCTATATGTTTTGACTTTTTTTGTGAACTCCAGTTTAAAATGGTATTTGATAATCCAACATTAGTAACAACTTGCTCCTAAAACATAACAGTGGCATGATCTTTAATATCACAGTCCAGTTCCACTGAAATACAAAAAAGTCCACCATATGACACAAGAAAGAATATGTCATTGTTTTGCATAAGTGAAACTCAGAAAGATGTTCAACAAAGCAATGTCCAATGTTATTACAACCAATGTACTCATATATTGGTTGGTATAACATCTTATATTATGGGACGGAGGAAGTAGGTTTCATAGGTTGACAGCATGTTTACATAAGATGACAGTTGGTACGACAGAATATGTTAGTGAGAATAGCCCTTGCCAAAATATGACATGAGTATGGAAGCGCGGTGCACAAAATGTATGTGACCCAGTCCAACAACAGATTGGCTTTAGTAGTTCATATGGTTACAGGAAAGAGGACTATGCGCACTTGGAGAGAACTGGTCTTCTCCATTGATTTAAAAAATGCAAGGTTGGACAAAACAGTAGAATTAAGACGTAACTTGCCTGCCCACAAAAAAGATGTAACTTGCCAATATAGTCAATTATGTACCTCGGAACGTGGATCTTCAAAGTTCAATAAGGCAATAGGTTTCTCATATTTGTGATTACATAGGCAGGTAAAAGGAAGTGAAGGTGCATTATCAGTGAGAGTGAAGGACCGTGTATATGTGAAGCGATTAACTTTATCGGCATGAAGTTGAGGTCTCACCTCTGTTTTAATTTCTTCTTGGGGGTGGGCTGTCCTAATGTGAATTGAGCACCTTCCAGCAATATGTAGCCTCTAGCACTTGCACACCATACGAAAGCTCCTGCCCAATATGTGGCCTCTAGCACCTGCCAGCAACATTGCATTAACTCGTTTAGATCAGAGAATCTATTATAACTCTTAATCTTTTGTAGGTAAATCGATGAACAAAAACTTGGCTTTAAGGCTTGGCAAGTCGGAATATGTAGCCTCTAGTATGTTTCCTCTAGTATTGCCCAATATGTAGCCTCTAGTATGTATCCGGAAATATATATTATCATGACAGAAAGCTTTTTGTTATGATTTAGGACTAATTCAAAAGAGCTGCAAGATTGTCAATGCTAGCATACCTAGATTTTCAGACCTTTTAACCTGTAACAAAATATAGATGTGAAGAGAAGGAAACTTCCAATCATCTCAATACTGCTCTTGTGGTGCTGAAACTAAGAGGGACATAGGGCAGCATACTAAGTTGCATCTAGTATGTTGTGACAGTAGCAACTGTTTTAACTTCTAGCAAAATCCGCAAAAGTGGGGCTCCAATATGTTGAGACAGGAATGTTCTTGCTGGGGTTGTGCTTCCTCTACTCTAGGCTCATGTTTGTATCAGGACAGAATGGCAACTAATAACACCGCTGAAGTGATACCTTGGCATATAGCAGCGTGGGCATGTGTAGTATTCCCTTCTGCTTGACTTTCTTCGAACTCTTGAACCATCAGCCAGTCGTAGACACTACATTGGTAACTCAAATCCTGAATTTGAGTCGCTCATTTGGATCTTCAATTTTTGTCCCTCTACCTTCAGCAGTACGTCAAAATTATAAATTTGTGAATTTGTCGCATATGCGCTGCAGAAAAGTATCTAATGAAAAATGGACATACCCAGAAAGGTAAAATGGAGGAAGAAACAATAGTCAAGAGAAGTACAATATGTGCATTTTCTGCTTGAAATTTCTCAGTCAGCAAACCAAAACTCGTGGAAGAAATCGAAACAGAGGATGTACCCACCTTGCGAGAGGAAGAATCAATCACACCAGATCCAGTCCCTTGCAAGCCGAAGACGAGGATGACGCGGCAACCTGAGACCAAAGGCCAACCTTAACCCTAATCAAAATGTATTTCACAAAACCAAGCAGAAAATCAAGAAACCAACTGATGGACAACCATTTCTCATTTTTGAGACTTCACAACAGTTGGCCACATCGTTAATTCATAAAACGGAAGAAATCTCCTTAACATTTTAGTTCATGACATAATAGAACTACCAGCAAGTTACTGACACTTGACTAATGACTGCACCTTAGAGATATATGATTCCACCATTATATTAACAAATAAAATTGAACTCCCTACATGTTATCTGGTTGAGCTAAGCCTAGAACATGGAATTGCAACTTTTGCGCACACAAATTGAGAAGAACATAAGATGATGTCTGGGTGATGGACATAAAACAAGTTTAAAAGCTAACAATGCTAAGGTACCAGATATATGAACTATGCTCTAACAAACGTTCTGAAAAACACCTAGTAAGTGTGAACGGTAAGCAAAGAACACTCCTATCAAAATAGTGTACCAAAATTTGCAATAAATCAAATGTGTTCAAGCAACCAGAGGACGATCTTAATTGTATAAACATGGTGTCAAGACTCACCAGGGGGAACATGTGGCGTCAATCGAGGTGAAGAAAGAAACATCACCAGTTCAGTTAGCATGAGCCGTAAGAGTAGAGCACTCATCTTGGCTGTTAGAGACGACAAATTAGAGAGGTTAACTATAAGTAGAGGAAACAATTATGTAGCATAAGAACCTGCTTTCTTTGATATTCCAAATCTGTTTTTTGTGGCAATACAATTATAAGGACGTAAATAAAAAATATTATACTATTGTCTGGTCAGTTTAAGATCTATGTTGAATAGGTTGAAGTTCTGTTCGTACTACAAATCTCCACTTTTTGGGAAGCAGCAAACTTGGAATCAACAATGAAGATTCAAACAGGAAGACAACTGCATATTTGACTTTCATAAAAGCACTTCCGTATTTTGACCATTTATATATATCAAGTATATACACCATCGACTCAATCTCAGTCTTCTTTAATATCTAACTGAAGCAAATAACACAAGCTTAAGCTTAAGCATCTACACACAGAAAATATATAAAAGTTTTGTTCCTGTCATTTATAGTTGAAATAGAGTTCTGCTCTAGAGAGTTTTGTATGGTGGCTCAGTAATAAAAGAATATGAAGAAGACAACAATATATTCTCTAAAGTTCTATAAATACAATTCTGCTCCATTTATAAATACATAGGGTTAGGTTTTATCTACTGGAAACCCCAATAAACCTCACAAATAGTTAGACAAGATTAAACGTTCAAAAATTCAGTTAACTGGAGATTCCAGTTTTCAGATTTCAGCATTTCTAGTTCTCAGATATCAAATAGTGTTAATGAACGACCTGCAATTCCACGATGATGGGTGGAGCAGAGAGAGAGAGAGAGAGAGAGAGGAGATTGACTGTAGCAGAACTGCAGCCGAGCCCCTCCTGCCAATGGAGGACGATGAACGACCGGGGAACACCTACAACGGTCGCAGAAGGAGTGACAGGGGAGCGCCGCATCGAGCACCTGCGGCTGGCGCCCCTCGGCCGCGCAAGGCGCAACTGGCGGCAACGGCGTGCACTGCCCAGTAATACAATATTGGAGCACTGCCCGGCGGCTTCATTATGAGAAACAAAAGGAATATGATAATCCAGAAAAGCAAAATTTGTACTCAGAAGTAGCTGCCAGTTACTACCATCTCCTGATTTTTTTCTGCACACCCTAGAAAAGAAAATGAATCTGCACTACTAAGACCTACGGCTAGACAGTTAACTACCTTATCTAACAGTTCCATTACAGAATACAGCAGCAGCAGCAAGAAGAAAGAATCAAGGTTCAGGTCACACCACTACCAAATGTGATCCTATGGAACAAAGAGTAAATTATCTACACAACGAAGCCTGTAAATACAAATAAACGAGCATTTTAGGCTTTTATTTATCACATTTTCAGGCTGGTGGGGCAACATAATTCTAGCTCATATCAAAAGCTAACATTGTATCCATATCAAGATGGCATATGACAGAACAGAACATTGTGTAATCTGTATCTTCAAGCCACTCAAACTCAAAGCATCTAATAACCAAGAAGCGGCAGAATGAGATACAAAAAGATCAAGTAGTATACAGAAAAGGGAGTGCAGCAACAACGGAAAGAAACGCTAAAAGGGAACATAGAGCAGAAAACCAACCCAAAATGCAAGCAAGAATTTTTAAAAAGGAACATAGAGCAGCATGAGCATGAGGCATAGAAAAATGGGGTCACCTTAAGATCAAGAATCAATGGCCCTCTCAGAGTTCAAATCACAAGGAAAGAATGACTATTATTGATTATAGTTTTTTTTAATTAGGCAAAGCACTACAACACTGGATCCTAAGCTACAGTTGAGGCATACAAAACTATAAGTGTCTGTTCTTTTCATATATAAACAACCTTTAGTATCTCAACCAGAACCAAAGCAAAACAAAAAACATGGTTAAGTAACCAACAAAAGAAGAATGAACCTTTTGGAATTTTAAAGTAGCAAGACATGAAAAGTTCTTTTTTTCCTTCAATATTACACACATTAGGGGAGGTAGCTGCAGTTTTATTGCATAGTGGGCTCAGATTTGCCTTTCCTCGATCATATAACCTACCCCCATCATCTCTTATTACCAGATCGATCTGTTTATACAGTAGAGCTGCCCTGGTTATCACTCAACAAGAATGACCATCCAAGGACAACAACAAGTATCACATGATCAAAAAGGATTCTAGAGACAAGAGGGAGGATCCAACTTGATACCCACTGGTGCCTCGATTGCTCAAAGGCACACTAATTCCAGCCAAGGTAATCATCACCGCCGTAGCACGAACACCACTTGAGCATAAATAAGCAACAACTTTAAATACAAATAAAAAATGGTTCAGGATTCATTGCATAGCCGGCACGGACACCATTGCCGGCGCCGCTGATATGCCGCCCTCCTCCGTGGCCGCTGCCGCCATCGCCATGGGAACCACCTGCGTGGGAGGGAGGGAGGGAGCTGCAAGAGCGAGTGAGAGAGGAGGCGGCAGCTAGGTTTTCATCGCAGGAAGCCGCGATCATTTTATACCCCCCCCAAGCAAAATGACCCAGATGCCCTGGTGGGGGCATGATATTTACATTCTGTTGCCATTGGAATTTTATCCGACGACCGAAGTTGATCGGTAAATATCCAACGACCCACAGCGATTTACATCGAGATCCGACGGCCTGTATCGCGAGGAGATTTCGATCCGACGGTCCAGAATCCAAACGCACGGGAGAGCTCCATTTCGGTTCAGACTCTAACAAAGGGAAACGCATGGGAGAGCTCCATTTCAGTTCAGAGTCTAACAAGGGGATGCATAGCGGGCTCAGATTCACCTTTCCTCGATCATATAACCTACCCCCGTCATCTCTTATCACCAGATCAATCTGTTCATACAGTGGAGCTGCCCTGGTTATCACTCAACAAGAATGACCATCCAAGGACAACAACAAGTATCACAGGATCAAAAAGGATTCTAGAGACAAGAGGGAGGATCCAACCTGATACGCACAGGTGCCACGATTGCTCAAAGGCACACTTATTTCAGCCACGATTAATCATCATCGCCCTAGCACGAATGCCACTGATCAATCTAGCAAATCCAGGAGCATAGCTATAGGACCAGGGCATCCACATGTAAACCAGAGCATCACATTAGCTCCTATGATAGCAACTAAACATGAACAACAGCCTGCAAACCCTAAAATGGCATGGATCCACAAGTACAGAGCTCAAGTAGGAACCGATGCATGAGTAGGGCATAGAGCATCAACCAGACAAGCACCACATCAATATAGCCATGGCAATGTCCCATACAGTAGCCGAAGCAGAGGAGCGGGAGGAAGATGGACCTCACCGAGGGAGGCTGTAGCCGAGGCAGTACTCAGTGCGCGCCGGGGTTGCGCCTGAACGCCGTCCAACCAACGAGGAACCGTGTCGGAGTTGCGCCTTGCACCGTCCCGCCGACGAGCACGAACGCATCAAACAACCTGTGTAAGGAAGGCATCATTGTTTATCAGAAACAATTAGTTAGGAATTACTATTTAACAGAAATGCATTTTTTAGCACAAAGATATGCACAGGAAAAATACAGAGCTCAAGTAGTAAATAAAATGTCATGCAAAAGATATAAAGGTCCAATGTCCAATAACAACTCAACCTTATTTTTTCAGAATCCTTTGATACACACTATAAGTTGCCGACCAAAATCTTTGAGCATGCACATCTGGCATAAAAATTTGATATGAGAACTCATAGCATTTTTTGTCGGTTTAAAACCTTGGATCTACAATCAGAAGTATCATATTACTATTACTCTTATATACATGTTGGCATACACAATATATCTCTACTCTGCCATAGTGTATAGAAAAATAACAGGACTATTAACTCTACATGAGAAATGAACTCATGGGTACAGGGGATCAATCTTACCTTGAATGTCTTGCACCAAGGCATCCAGCTACCAAGGCAAGATCTCAAACACAGAACATCTATCTTAGAACACCAGTGTTTCCCTTCATAGTCCACCCTTCCTACAATATTCTGGTAACAACAGAAATCTCCCGTTAGTTTATATAGCATGCAATTTGCGCTCAAACTGAAATAAGAACAACATTTTGTCAGTTTTGTCAGTAACATTTGGTTAATTGGGCACCAACAAAATCTCCTATATGATTTGGCGATTAAAGAATAGTAACAAATGATATAAAATAAACAGTGACATCAACTCTAACTACACAATATCTAGGGAAACAACATGAATCTCCAATTGGTTCACAAAGTATGCAACTTTTCTCTCAACTGAAATGAGAATAACATTTTGTCAGTGATATTTAGATAATGGAGCACCAACAAATCTCCTATTTCATTTAGAAGAATAAGAATAAATAAAGGATATAAAATAACCAGTGGCACATTTAACTCTAACTACAACTTGGCAAAGAAATTACATTAGTTGATTAATGATTATCTGTAGCTAAATCCTGCAACGATATTGGCAAATAAAGGTGCGTCTTGGCAAATAAAGAATAAGAATATGCGTCTTGGCGCGAGGGTGCCGGACCCAACGATATTGTAAGCCGTGGAAGATCAAACGACATGATGCATTAGTATGAAGGCAAGTTTAACACATGTAACAGAGCAACCGATTATAGTGTTCAAGAGTAAGAAGAAACATTTACTCTGTCCAGAAGAATAACATCATTGAGTTCAACAGGCTCATGAGATTATAAAAGCTGGAAGCAAGGTAGCATCCAATTTAGCACATGAGATTATGAAATGTTAATCTCCAAATTCCAGAACCATTCGTCATCAACATAATAGAACTAAAATAGGAAAACTTTACATATAGACAATTTTATTATATATAAGAGATATACAGAGTAAGTAGTCCCATATCAGAACATTCAATAGCGTGACAAAATAAAAGGAGATGCATGTACATATCAGAATTGAGATTCTCCAAATCCCAAATCTTGGTCATGATATATATTCTTTATCAGAATTTGAAGTACCACAATGGCCTAATAATCACTGTCAATGTAAGGTACTGCATGCTTTTCTTTCGCTTCATATGAACAGAATTTCTCTATTAAATAATCATAGTTGATATCAATGTCCAACCTTGAAAACCACTGCATTAGTAACTCGATGCATTCGTTTTGTCTTCACTTTGTCATAGTGGACACATTTATTGCCCCATTCTGATTTTAAAGCTCTGCTGCACAAGTTAATATTATGACAATATAAGTGCCAAAGATAATGAAAATGTTTGCTTCTATAAGCTTATAAACATAGGAGTGACATGTGGTGTCCTATCTTGAGTGTATTCTATCAGTAGGCTTGTAAAGATAAGATGACTTGCATGAGAACATCAATGCCAAAATCGTCTGCAGCTCACAAAAATGACAGGTCATAGAAAAAGTAAAGTGTCCTGGTGCAAAGCTATATACATTCATGCATTTTTTTTCTTATAATTATAGGCAGATTATTAACAAAAGTTCATAGAAAGGTGTAGCGGGCAATAGGTAACTTCCCGTGCAGAGTATATGTCCAGGAAAGAAGAGAAAAGGAGGTACAGCACCACAATACATAATACTAAAGAGCACTACAATATCACAATAATTTGAAGGAGCAATTGTATGCCTAATCATGATCTAAATAGATGTGACTTTGGTACAGTATTTCTTTGATCATTTTTCATCTGAATAATCACGATCTTAAAATTATGACGGTCCAATTTGATTATAATCAAATAAATCAACCAGCTACGCAAGCATGATAGTTATTAACATAGAGACACATCACGCCAGTTCTAAATTTCATGACAGGTGCTTACTGTATTTTCAAAGATTGACTGCATCTTAGTAGAATCAAGAAATACATGTATACACGAGCAGCTAGTGCTCCCAGGGAACTTAATTAAGCTTATGCAGCGCCATGAATATCTAAATATACATTATACTGAATATATACGATGGATTTACTTTGGTTTTTCACCTGTCGTGGTCAAAAGTTCTAAACCTGACTTATATTCTACAAAAATATTTACCTGGCATGATCCATTGTGTTGTTGCAAATATAAATATATATTTTTAATCAATCATTTGTACATCTCTAACCTCTACGATCTAGCCATGATTACTATGTAATTACAAAGTTCTTAACTTTCTCTTCATTTATAATTAGAACATGACACACTACTTTATAATGCTCTAGTTATCTATGTATAGAAAGCTTATATGCGTGTAGTAAATTTATAATTGTCCACCTCAATCAGTGTTATACAGAAGCATATATGATCCAAGCAGGATAAAGCATCAACAAAAAGAGATGGAATTACCTACGTGATTATGCATAGCAATCAAGGTGCATATTTGTATGTAACTAAAAAATGGGCAATCTTGAATAGACTTGAGGGATTAGAAACCAAACTCAACTCATTCTTGCAAGGAAGTAATTAACAAATTTACTGGGCAGATCCACTTGTGGCATCACTCTTGCTAGCTAATAACCATGATAGATAATACAGGACGATCCTTCCCAATTGCTGCAACAAACCAAGAGGAAAATAGCTCAATTAGCCAATTCGCTCACCAAAAAGAAGAAACAAGAAATAAAAATCCAAGAACTTGAATTTACATTGCAGTGGGTGAATGGATAAAAAAACACAAACATGTAGCCGCACAATACGCCTCTAAAGTACAGAAGGCGGCTCAATGGTGACCTTAATGAACCATTACAAATGCAGGCCCCATAAAAACAGAACCATCTTCTGATAATTAAATGTGTGCCTTGGCGTGCCCGTCAGGCCAGTGGATTGTTGGGACAATAAAAATGCACGTATGAAGAAACAAAAAATACTGAAGATGACAAAACAGGGAAAGAAACAAAAAATACTGAAGATACCTTAATGAACCATTACAGATGCAGGCCCCATAACAAACCACAAGTTTTAGTTAAATTATGTGCTTGATGAAGTGCATAGAAAGAAATTATACAATCGTTCTTCTATCAAGTGGGGAGAAAAGCACCACGATGTACAAACACCAACCTAGGGAAAAAGAGGAGTAAGGAGGAGGAGAAGAGTGGTCGACCTGAAGATCCGTTCACGAAGCCGCGACATGGAGATGATGTTCAGGCACAGATCGAGCAAGCGATCGACCGGAAGAACGTGAAACAAGAGGCAACAAACAAATCTGCAGCAAATCAAAGGTAAAATCAAATATATGCGGTAGACGGCGGCCTAGAAAGGGAGCAGAATGGATGCATACCTATATATCGGCGAAAACAGCATCAGATCCGACGTAGCAGCTAAACTAACGATAGACCTGCAAACAAACCAGATCCAAATCAAGGAAGAACAGACAAACATACAAGAAGAAAGAACAGGCGACAAGGCAAATCAGCTTAACCTACTGAGAGAATGAAACTATATAAATCCTAGAGGAGCCTATCTCCTAAAGTTTCATGTAAAGGCAACGTGCAAAAATATCAAGGCACGTATGACGTGTTTATCCATAAGTCATAACAACCTCATGCGCACTTCTTTAAACCATCGAAATTTAATTCAAAACCAACACTCAATTCCATATTGTGCTAATACTAATCATGAACTTATGCATTTCACTTCAGTAGAAGAGCTTTATTATACCGTAGCAACTGTAAATGCCGGAAATAATAGGATATCTAAATGTAAAAATGTGGTTACACCAAAAGTAACTCACAATCCTGCACATTTAACATGGCAAAGAAGAAGAATCTCATTGCCTGCACCAACAGTCTTGATACTAACAGTTTGGATTTCGTTATGTTTTGCCCATAGGATTTTTTCACTGTTGTCCATGCTAGCAACTGGAACTTCACGGCCAATTTTTATCATAATTTTCCCTAAATCATATCCAATCACAATCCTATAAAAATTAAAATATCATATATCACTACCTTAACTTGAAAGGAAAGAACAATAAATAAAAGCATGAACTATGCATTTTTAGTGAAGATTTTTTTTGGGAGAAACAGTTTAGCAGATACACAATGTTGTCACAATATAGGAAATTGTGTCGCAGAAAAAGAAAATGGATTGTTAGTGCGTGTGGAGCTTCAGTAGCAGATGAGAAGACATATTCGTGTATTGGCCCTTCACATTGACCATATTACCATAGAACTAAAATAGAGGAAGAGCAAAATATTCATTACCTTCTTGACCCCTACATGTATCCTAAAGCCCAAACTCGCTCAAGACCATAATGAAGAGTGTTCTCAAGCCTGTAAGTGCATCAAGCAAAGTGTTATTCACTTGTTCTACAAGAAAAGAAATAATTAAATGCTTGGGAGAAATGGAAGAATTAAGAATAGACCACATTCTTGCTCATGATTCATGAACAAGGCACTATCTACACTGCCAATTTAAAGAAATAAACTGGCATGAGTTGGGAACTGTATTTGCGTGTAACTGTATTTGCGTGTAGAAGATATTACTATTATTGCAAACAAAAAACATGTAGAAGAAAAAAAACTTCGGCCAGTAACTGTATTTGCGTGTAACTAAATAGATTTTAGTAAAACAAAGCTGGTTTTCGGAGAGCGCACTGTTAGTATCATCCCCAAGCAATATCATAGTATGAGAGAGAGAGAGTACCTGTAGGTTGTAGAGTGCCACAAGCGAACTGTGCCATCCTCTGAGCCAGTAATTATAATAGGTAGTTCTAGATGGAAACAGACAGCAGACACATTGTGTGCATGTCCTTCAAGTGTTTGAACACATCTCTTGGTTTGGTAATCTCAAACCTGATCCAACAAATTGAGTAATAAGTCAGATCAATCCCAATATACCCTCACAATAGCACAATTCATTGCAGATGACACACCTTTGCAGTCTGATCATCAGATCCAGTAATAAAAAATGGTCGATCACCACCGGTGAAGTAATCAACACGGTTCACGCCTTTTGAGTGGCCATCTAATGTGAAGTTAGGATCAGGAGAACCAATACTCCATATCTGAAGTTCACGTTCAATATTAGGATATTAGGCAGGGTACAGACCAAGATACAAAACATGACTCAGTTTAACCAGCATCTTTTTGAGGAACAATTACCAATGCATACGTACAAAATAATTTCTTTTCCTAAACCAGTCCATATTCATCTCCTTGTGAAACCAATTGATCATGTTCTTTATAGCATTCAACATGACGTGTAGGTACTATCATGATACGATACTTTGATTGCAGAAGGAAAATCAAAAATCCCTTTTCACCTTAGAATAAAGAACCTTCAGAATGATAAAAAGGTCATAACTAAAAAAATATGTCTAATTTAATATATATTCAAGCATGGTCATTGGTTCAATAGTTGTGTTGTATGCATACTCATCCCATCACGCAGTTTATCTTGAGGGAATAAAGTGCAGAAAGGATGATCTTTCCCCCAAAAAAAAGGTTAAAGCCAAAAACCTTGCATAAGTAGCAAAATCAAGAGCTACAAAAGAATCACTATCTCCTGTAGCCATACTCATCAATACTTTTTAGCAAAGAAATTTATTCTCTATAGGAATATCTAGTCCGTGTGAGCAAAGAATCTAGCCAGACTCATCAATACTCTATTAGCAAAGTAATCTATTTTCTATAGGAATATGTAATCCATGTGAGCAAGGACTCACGTGTTGGTAAATTCAGAAATAGTATACTGCTCTCCAGAGGCGTTTGGTAGCGGCCTAGATCATAAACAATTCATATAAACCATCTCTGAACTGCAATGGGTCACCTGAAAAGTACCAAAAATAACAAACAATTGGATTTTAGAAAACTTCTAACAAGTTCAAAAGATTAGAGAACCACAATGAAAATGTTATCGATCAGTTTTATTGTGCAATGATCTCTGAACCCAACTAAGGAAAAAATGAAAGGAACATGAGAGGGGCGTAGCGTACCCTGGTTGAGTGTTCGTGTTTCAAAAGGAGAGATGCCTTGTTGAATATAGTTTGATTTGCAAAAACCTAACTGAAAAATGTACAACTCTGTGTCTAGCAATGTATTACAACCAACATGAGCAGTCAATTACATAGTTTCTTAGAAGGCAGGAATGAGTACCCTGTTCTTCTAGTATATAGTTTAAAAAACTGTATGACCAAAGCAATGAAAACCTCAACTTCTGTATTCCTGCTACATTGCTTTCTATTCTCAGCAGCTTAACAACACTAATAGTGGAGCTGGAACGTAAGAAAAATTGAGATGACATTAAGCACTCTGTATTCGTGGCTCAACAACAGAAATCCCAAATCAACCAAACCCCGCACACATCGCGGTCACGTTTCCAGCCAAATCAGCGTCGGATCATTTCGCTCGTACTGACAGTCGCTTAGCTAAAGCTACACCGCACAAAACCAATCACCACGAGCTGAAACGATGGCACCCGCAGGTCACAGCGAACCATGACTCGCGGTCGAGTGAGGAGGAGCAGGTTAGGGGGAGGGGGGCTGCTCACCGGAACGTAGTAGTCAGCGAGGTGGGGCACGTCGTCAAGGATGTGTCCGAAGTCGCCCTCGGAGATCTTGACATGTGGGGCATCGGTGAGATCGACGTGGGAGGCGTTGCGGAGGGCGCGGAGGTTGGGGTAGGTGTTGCGGGAGATCTGCACACACATGGCGGAGAAGGGCAGCTCCGCCTTGGCCTGCTGCTGCTGCTCCCCGCCGCCGCCGTCGTGCTCCTCGTCCTCCCTCCGCTACTGCTCGTCGTCATTGCTGGGGGGCTCTGTTGCAATCCCATGGGGAGGAGGTCGGAGACGCAGAGGAGGGCGGCGGCTCGGGTCGGAGAGAGGGAGAGGAGAGCAGTGACGGCGTCGCGAGAGCGGCGGCGCTGTAGGGCGCGATGGGTAGCGGCGGCTAGGGTTTCGAGGGAGGGGGCGGGGAGGAGAGGAGAGCGAGCGAGCGGGAGGGGGAGGGGAACGATCCGGTGCTCGCTGTCCACGGACTCACCTCAGCGCTATTGGGCATTTCTCCCACCAGGTGAAATGACGAAAATGCCCTCGTGGGGGCGCTGGAATTACGCGCGGTGGCACGACCGGGGCGCACTGAATTTTATCTAACGGCTCACAACGATCTGGTAAATATCTGACGGCCCACGACGACCGAGCCCGAGATCCAACGGCCAGAACGCAATCAAGAAAACGATCGGACGACCGAGAAGCTCAAATCGCTGAGGAGCCTCCGGCATCCATCCGGTTCATATCTCTTGATGAGGACTAGAGAGATAAAAATGGGAACCTTGTTCTGCATATTTTAGAGTGGTGAAGCTCACACGCTACATAATTAGTTGGAGAACTACCTTCACCATGGGTGGATTCCAATATCAGTTGCAACTTTCTCATACCCCCACAAAATACGAGTAGGGCGTTTTGGTGACCGAGCTCATGGAGCCCTTTATTTTTGAAAAAAATCAAAATTCAAACTTTTTGACTTCAAAAAATTCTAAAAATAAACGTGCAACTATACAAGGATGAAATGTATGTGTGTGTAAAAATTCAAGATGAAATACTTCGAAATGCAACCTATATAAAAAAGACAAATTTCTGGACTTTGAGGATGAATAGTAACATGTGTTAAAAAGCCTCAGATTTGTCTTTTTTGCACAACCTTCATTTCAACGTATTTCGTTCTAAAAATTTACACACATTTGTGTTATGCCTCCATGTATATCTGTATTTTTTTCAGATTTTTTTGAATTGTAAAAATATGAATTTTCATGAATTTTGTGTTTTTCAAAAACCGAGCTCCATGGAGGCCGAGCTCCAAAAGGCATTTTCGCACAAAATACCCCCTCTGTCTCAAAATAAATGTATCAACTTTGTACTAACTTTAGTACAAAGTTGTACTAAGCTTAAGACACTTATTTTAGAAACTGAGGAAGTAGGATTCTGGATTGCTCTTCACTTCATTTGACTTATCTTGTTAATTCTAAAATCGCATCAACCTTTTTTCCGGAAAGGGGAATGACCCCGGTCTCTGCATCAGAACGATGCATACGGTCATCTTTATTACTAAGCAAAACAGTTCGACAGAGGTCTTAAAATCTCCAAAAAGACAAAAAGATGCTCACAAAGAGCTAAAAATAAAAAAGGAAGCCACAACCGGCTGGCAAAAGAAAGATAGGAAACTAATTGCCTATCCTATTACATGACCGCCATCCAAACCGGTTGAAAATAGCTCGTGCTACCATCTCCCATCAGATAGATCCAGTAACCAAACGCTCTCTGGCCTTCGTTGGAGTGAGTAGCGACCACATACGAATCAACACAGTGGCTCGGAAGATAACCTGCAAAAAATGAGTATTTGTTGTTCTGTTAAAGACCAAATCATTTTTGCAATTCCAGATAGCCCATAATAAAGCACATACAACGAATGTGTCTCGCTGTTCGGGGCACTATCCCATCAAGCCACGTCCCAAATAACGTGTTAATATTATTCGGAGGAATAAATATTAAAGGCTATGTGAATCGTCCGCCATAATTTTTTGCCAATGGGAAGTCAAGAAAAAGGTGTTTGATGTTGGTCCTTTGTAATACAAAGCGGGGGAAACCCTTTTTGGATGGATTCACCCCGATCACAAAAACTATATCTAGTAGACCCAACCCAGTTGCATTTTACCAAGTTATCCTTAGTTAAAATGACTTGTTTGTGCACAAACCACATAAACACTTTAACTCTCAAAGGTACTCTGACATGCCAAACATGTTTCGAAGTAGGAATAGAGCCAAAATTAATAACATCCAGATACATGGATTTAACCGTAAACTCTCCATTCCTAATTATCTTCCAACACAACTGATCGGGTCATTGAGAAAGCTGCACATCCACCAGTCTTCTCATAAGATGGAGCCAAGCTTCCCAAAGCTTTCCTGCTAGCACTCTCCTGAAATGAATATTGAGAGGCGTGGACTGAAACACCGTCCCAACGGACGTGTCTCTCCATTGAACAATGCTATAAGGAGAAGGATATTGAAGCGCGAGGGGTGAGTCCCCTAGACAAGTATCCTCCCAGAATCTCATAGAAGTACCATTACCGATCACAAACTTTGTCCGATTGAAAAAAACTGATTTAACTCTCATCAGTCCTTTCCAGAAAGGCGAATCCATCGGCCTCACTCTCACCTGGGATAAAGTTTTGGAATGAAGGTATTTATTACGCAGAATCTGTGCCCATGTAGCCTCCGTCTCACCAGATAACTTAAACAGCCATTTGCTGAGAAGACATATGTTCTTCACCTCAAGATTTTCGATACCTAGACCCCCTTGGTCTTTCGGTCGACAAATAATATCCCATTTAGCGAGTCTATACTTTCTCTTCAAATGATCACTCTGCTAGAAGAAACGGGATCAATAGAAATCTAGTCTTTTCTGAACTCCAACTGGTACCTCAAAAAAAGACAAGAGAAACATAGGCATGCTCGTGAGAACCGAATTAATGAGAATTAAACGGCCTCCATATGACACTAGTTTGCCCTTCCAGCAACTAAGTTTCTTTTCAAATCGATCCTCAATGCACTTCCATTCTTTGTTTGTTAGCTTACGATGGTGAATTGGTATTCCCAAATAAGTGAAAGGTAAATCCCCCAATTCACACCCGAACAATTGCTTATATGCCTCTTGTTCCTCATTGGCTCTTTCAAAACAGAACAATTCGCTCTTGTGGAAATTAATCTTTAGTCCGGTCAATTGTTCTAATAAGCATAAGACAAGCTTCATGTTTCTCGCTTTTGCCAAGTCATGTTCCATGAAGATGATAGTATCATCGGCGTACTGTAGGACAGACACACCTCCATCCACTAGATGAGGAACCAGACTTCCCACTTGACCAGCATCCTTAGCCCTTCCTATTAGAATCGTCAACATGTCAACCACAATGTTGAACAGAATAGGTGACATCGGATCTCCTTGTCTCATGCCTTTATGTGTTTGGAAATAATGACCTATGTCGTCATTTACTTTGGTTCCAACACTTCCTTTTTGCGTGAAAGATTCGACCTGTTGTCTCCAGGCCGGATCAAATCATTTCATACGCAAAGCTTGTTGAAGAAAAGGCCATTTAATTTTGTCGTACGCTTTTTCGAAATCCACTTTGAAAACAACCCCATCTAGTTTTTTTGTGTGAATTTCATGGAGCGTTTCATGAAGGACCACAACCCCTTCTAGGATGTTTCTGTCTGGCATGAAAGCAGTTTGGGACGACTGCACCACAGAGTGCGCAATCTGCGTGAGTCGATTAGTCCCAACCTTGGTAATTTTTTTGAAACTTACGTTAAGAAGACAGATCGGCCTGAACTGCTCAATTCTCACAGCCTCTGTTTTCTTAGGGAGCAAAGTGATTGTTCCAAAATTTAGGTGAAACAACTGAATCTGTCTAGAGAATAAATCTTGGAACATCGGTAACAAATCCCCTTTAATAATATGCCAGCATTTTTTATAAAACTCCACTGGAAATCCATCCAGGCCCGGAGCTTTATGTTGGGGAACGTAGCAGAATTTTAAAATTTTCTACACATCACCAAGATCAATCTATGGAGTCATCTAGCAACGAGGGAGAGAGGAGTGCATCTACATACCCTTGTAGATTGCGCGCGGAAGCGTTTAAGAGAACGGGGTTGATGGAGTCGTACTCGGCATGATCCAAATCACCGATGACCTAGTGCCGAACGGACGGCACCTCCGCCTTCAACACACGTACGGTTAGGAAGACATCTCCTCCTTCTTGATCCAGCAAGGGGGAAGGAGAGGTTGATGAAGATCCAGCAGCACGACGGCGTGGTGGTGGATGCAGCAGGATCCCGGCAGGGCTTCGCAAAGCGTAAGCGGGGAGGAGAGGTGTTACGGAGGGAGAGGGAGGCGCCAAGAGCAAGGGGTGCGGCTGCCCTACCTCCCCCCTTCTTTATATAGGGGCCTTGGGGGTGGGCGCCGGCCCTAGGGATATGGATCTCCAAGGGGGCGGCGGCCAAGGGGTGGCTTCCCCCCCCCAAGCCAAGTGGGGGGCACCCCCACCCCTAGGGTTTCCCAACCCTAGGCGCAGGGGAGGCCCAAGGGGGGGCGCGCCAGCCCAATAGGGGCTGGTTCCCCTCCCAATTCAGCCCATGGGGCCCTCCGGGATAGGTGGCCCCACCCGGTGGACCCCCAGGACCCTTCCGATGGTCCCGGTACAATACCGGTGACCCTCGAAACCTTCCCGATGGCCGAAACTGGACTTCCTATATATAAATCTTTACCTCCGGTCCATTAAGGAACTCCTCGTGATGTCCGGGATCTCATCCGGGACTCCGAACAACTTTCGGGTTACTGCATACTAATATCTCTACAACCCTAGCGTCACCGAACATTAAGTGTGTAGACCCTACGGGTTCGGGAGACATGCAGACATGACCGAGACGACTCTCCAATAACCAACAGCGGGATCTGGATACCCATGTTGGATCCCACATTCTCCACGATGATCTCATCGGATGAACCACGATGTCGAGGATTCAATCAATCCATATACAATTCCCTTTGTCAATCGGTACGTTACTTGCCCGAGACTCGATCGTCGGTATCCCAATACCTCGTTCAATCTCTTTACCGGCAAGTCACTTTACTCATGCCATAATGCATGATCCCGTGATCAACCACTTGGTCACATTGAGCTCATTATGATGATGCATTACCAAATGGGCCCAGAGATACCTCTCCGTCATACGGAGTGACAATTCCCAGTCTCGATTCGTGCTAACCCAACAGACACTTTCGGAGATACCTGTAGTGTACCTTTATAGTCACCCAGCTACGTTGTGACATTTGGCACACCCAAGGCACTCCTACGGTATCCGGGAGTTGCACAATCTCATGGTCTAAGGAAATGATACTTGACATTCGGAAAAGCTACAGCAAACGAACTACACGATCTTTGAGCTATGCTTAGGATTGGGTCTTGTCCATCACATCATTCTCCTAATGATGTGATCCCGTTATCAATGACATTCAATGTCCATAGTTAGGAAACCATGACTATCCTTTGATCAACGAGCTAGTCAACTAGAGGCTCACTAGGGACGTGCTGTGGTCTATCTATTCACACATGTATTATGATTTCCGGATAACACAATTATAGCATGAACAATAGACAATTATCATGAACAAAGAAATATAATAATAACCATTTTATTATTGCCTCTAGGGCATATTTCCAACAGTCTCCCACTTGCACTAGAGTCAATAATCTAGTTACATTGTGATGAATCGAACACCCATGCAGTTCTGGTGTTGATCATGTTTTGCTCTAGGGAGAGGTTTAGTCAACGGATCTGCCACATTTAGGTCCGTATGTACTTTACAAATCTCTACGTCTCCATTTTGAACACTTTCACGAATGGAGTTGAAGCGACGCTTGATATGCCTGGTCTTCCTGTGAAACCTGGGCTCCTTGGCAAGGGCAATAGCTCCAGTGTTGTCACAGAAGAGAGTCATCGGGCCCGACGCATTGGGTATGACTCCTAGGTCGGTAATGAACTCCTTCACCCAGACTGCTTCTTGTGCTGCCTCCGAGGCCGCCATGTACTCCGCTTCACATGTAGATCCCGCCACAACGCTTTGCTTGCAACTGCACCAGCTTACTGCCCCACCATTCAAAATATACACGTATCCGGTTTGTGACTTAGAGTCATCCAGATCTGTGTCGAAGCTAGCATCGACATAACCCTTTACGACGAGCTCTTCGTCACCTCCATAAACGAGAAACATATCCTTAGTCCTTTTCAGGTACTTCAGGATATTCTTGACCACTGTCCAGTGTTCCATGCCGGGATTACTTTGGTACCTTCCTAACAAACTTACGGCAAGGTTTACATCAGGTCTGGTACACAGCATAGCATACATGATAGACCCTATGGCCGAGGCATAGGGGACGACACTCATCTTTTCTCTATCTTCTACCGTGGTCGGGCATTGAGCCATGCTCAATATCGTACCTTGCAATACAGGCAAGAACCCCTTCTTTGACTGATCCATTTTGAACTTCTTCAATATTTTGTCAAGGTACGTACTCTGTGAAAGACCAATGAGGCGTCTCGATCTATCTCTATAGATCTTGATGCCTAATATATAAGCAGCTTCTCCAAGGTCCTTCATTGAAAAACACTTGTTCAAGTAGGCCTTTATGCTTTCCAAGAATTCTATATCATTTCCCATCAACAGTATGTCATCCACATACAATATGAGAAATGCTACAGAGCTCCCACTCACTTTCTTGTAAATGCAGGCTTCTCCATAAGTCTGCGTAAACCCAAACGCTCTGATCATCTCATCAAAACGAATGTTCCAACTCCGAGATGCTTGCACCAGCCCATAAATCGAGCGTTGGAGCTTGCACACCTTGTCGGCATTCTTAGGATCGACAAAACCTTCCGGCTACATCATATACAATTCTTCCTTAAGGAAACCATTAAGGAATGCCGTTTTGATGTCCATTTTCCATATTTCATAATCATAGAATGCGGCAATTGCTAGCATGATTCAGACGGACTTCAGCTTTGCTACGGGTGAGAAAGTCTCATCGTAGTCAACCCCTTGAACTTGTCGATAACCCTTAGCGACAAGCCGAGCTTTATAGATGGTTACATTACCATCCGCGTCTGTCTTCTTCTTAAAGATCCATCTATTTTCTATGGCTCGCCGATCATCGGCCAAGTCAGTCAAAGTCCATACTTCGTTTTCATACATGGATCCTATCTCGGATTTCATGTCTTCCAGCCATTTGTCGGAATCTGGGCCCCCCATCGCTTCTTCATAGTTCGAAGGTTCACCGTTGTCTAACAACATGATTTCCAGGACAGGGTTGCCGTACCACTCTGGTGCGGAACGTGTCCTTGTGGACCTACGAAGTTTAGTAGCAACTTGATCTGAAGTTTCATGATCATCATCATTAACTTCCTCTCTAGTCGGTGCAGGCACCTCAGGAACATTTTCTTGAGCTGCGCCACTTACCGGTTCAAGAGGTAATACCTCATCAAGTTCTACTTTCCTCCCACTTATTTCTTTCGAGAGAAACACTTTCTCTAGAAAGGACCCATTCTTGGCAACAAAGATCTTGCCTTCGGATCTGAGGTAGAAAGTATACCCAATAGTTTCTTTAGGGTATCCTATGAAGACGCATTTTTCTGATTTGGGTTCGAGCTTTTCAGGTTGAAGTTTCTTGACATAAACATCGCATCCCCAAACTTTTAGAAACGACATCTTAGGTTTCTTCCCAAACCATAATTCATACGGTGTCGTCTCAACAGATTTCGATAGAGCCCTATTTAAAGTGAATGCGGCAGTCTCTAAAGCATAGCCCCAAAATGATAGCGTAGATCAGTAAGAGACATCATAGATCGCACCATATCCAATAGAGTGCGATTATGACGTTCGGACACACCATTGCGCTGAGGTGTTTCAGGCGGCGTGAGTTGTGAAACTATTCCACATTTTCTTAAGTGTGTGCCAAATTCATGACTCAAGTATTCTCCCCCACGATCTGATCGTAAGAACTTGATTTTCTTGTCACGTTGATTCTCAACCTCATTCTGAAATTTCTTGAACTTTTCAAAGGTCTCAGACTTGTGTTTCATTAAGTAGACATGCCCATATCTACTCAAGTCATCTGTGAGGGTGAGAACATAACGATAGCCACCGCGAGCCTCAACACTCATTGGACCGCACACATCAGTATGTATGATTTCCAATAAGTTGGTTGCTCGCTCCATTGTTCCTGAGAACGGAGTCTTGGTCATTTTACCCATGAGGCATGGTTCGCACGTGTCAAATGATTCGTAATCAAGAGACTCCAAAAGCCCATCTGCATGGAGCTTCTTCATGCGTTTGACACCTATGTGACCAAGGCGGCAGTGCCACAAGTATGTGGGACTATCATTATCAACCTTACATCTTTTGGTATTCACACTATGAATATGTGTAACATTACGCTCGAGATTCATTAAGAATAAACCATTCACCATCGGAGCATGACCATAAAACATATCTCTCATATAAATAGAATAACCATTATTCTCAAATTTAAATGAGTAGCCATCTCGAATTAAACGAGATCCTAATACAATGTTCATGCTCAAAGCTGGCACTAAATAACAATTATTGAGGTTTAAAACTAATCCCGTAGGTAAATGTAGAGGTAGCGTGCCGACGGCGATCACATCGACCTTGGAACCATTCCCGACGCGCATCGTCACCTCGTCCTTCGCCAGTCTCCGCTTATTTCGCAGCTCCTGCTTTGAGTTACAAATGTGAGCAACCGCACCGGTATCAAATACTAAGGAGTTACTACGAGTACTGGTAAGGTACACATCAATTACATGTATATCACATATACCTTTAGTGTTGCCGGCCTTCTTGTCCGCTAAGTATTTGGGGCAGTTCCGCTTCCAGTGACCACTTCCCTTGCAATAAAAACATTCAGTGTCGGGCTTGGGTCCATTCTTTGGCTTCTTCCCGGCAGCTTGCTTACCGGGCGCGGCAACTCCCTTGCCGTCCTTCTTGAAGTTCTTTTTACCCTTGCCTTTCTTGAACTTAGTGGTTTTATTCACCATCAACACTTGATGTTCCTTTTTGATTTCTACCTCCGCTGATTTCAGCATTGAATATACCTCAGGAATGGTCTTTTCCATCCCCTGCATATTGAAGTTCATCACAAAGCTCTTGTAGCTCGGTGGAAGCGACTGAAGGATTCTGTCAATGACCGCGTCATCCGGGAGATTAACTCCCAGCTGAGTCAAGCGGTTATGCAACCCAGACATTTTGAGTATGTGCTCACTGACAGAACTATTTTCCTCCATCTTACAACTGAAGAACTTGTCAGAGACTTCATATCTCTCGACCCGGGCATGAGCTTGGAAAACCATTTTCAGCTCTTCGAACATCTCATATGCTCCGTGTCTCTCAAAACGCTTTTTGGAGCCCTGGTTCTAAGCTGTAAAGCATGCCGCACTGAACGAGGGAGTAATCATCGGCACGTGACTGCCAAGCGTTCATATCGTATTGGTTCTCTGGGACAGGTGCGTTACCTAGCGGTGCTTCTAGGACATAATCTTTCTTGGCAGCTATGAGGATGATCCTCAGGTTCCGGACGCAGTCCGTATAGTTGCTGCCATCATCTGTCAGCTTGGTTTTCTCTAGGAACGCGTTGAAGTTGAGGACAACGTGGGCCATTTGATCTACAAGACATATTGTAAAGATTTTAGACTAAGTTCATGATAATTAAGTTCATCTAATCAAATTACTCAATGAACTCCCACTCAGATAGACATCCCTCTAGTCATCTAAGTGAAACATGATCCGAGTCAACTAGCCCGTGTCCGATCATCACGTGAGACGGACTAGTCAACATCGGCGAACATCTTCATGTTGATCGTATCTTCTATACGACTCATGCTCGACCTTCCGGTCTTCTGTGTTCTGAGGCCATGTCTGTACATGCTAGGCTCGTCAAGTCAACCTAAGTGTATTGCGTGTGTAAATCTGGCTTACACTCGTTGTATTCGAACGTTAGAATCTATCACACCCGATCATCACGTGGTGCTTCGAAACAATGAACCTTCGCAACGGTGCATAGTTAGGGGAAACACTTTCTTGAAATTATTACGAGGGATCATCTTATTTAAGCTACCGTCGTTCTAAGCAAATAAGATGTAAAACATGATAAACATCACATGCAATCAAATAGTGACATGATATGGCCAATATCATTTGCTCCTTTTGATCTCCATCTTCGGGGCTCCATGATAATCGTTGTCACCGGCATGACACCATGATCTCCATCATCGTGTCTTCTTGAAGTTTTCTCGTCATCTATTACTTCTACTACTATGGCTAACGCTTTAGCAATAAAGTAAAGTAATTACATGACGTTTATGTTGACACGCGGGTCATAAATAAATAAAGACAACTCCTATGGCTCCTGCCGGTTGTCATACTCATCGACATGCAAGTCGTGATTCCTATTACAAGAACATGATCATCTCATACATCACATATATCATTCATCACATCCTTTGGCCATATCACATCAGAAAACACTTGCTGCAAAAACAAGTTAGACGTCCTCTAATTGTTGTTGCAAGTTTTTACGTGGCTGCTATAGGTTTCTAGCAAGAACGTTTCTTACCTACGCCAAGACCATAACGTGAATTGCCAATTTCTATTTACCCTTCATAAGGACCCTGTACATCGAATCCGATCCGACTAAAGTGGGAGAGACAGACACCCGCCAGCCACCTTATGCAACTAGTGCATGTCAGTCGGTGGAACCAATCTCACGTAAGCGTACATGTAAGGTCGGTCCGGGCCGCTTCATCCCACAATGCCGTCGAATCAAGATAAGAATAGTAACGGCAAGATAATTGACAATATCGACGCCCACAACTACTTTGTGTTCTACTCGTGCATAGAAACTACGCATAGACCTAGCTCATGATGCCACTGTTGGGGAACGTAGCAGAATTTTAAAATTTTCTACGCATCACCAAGATCAATCTATGGAGTCATCTAGCAACGAGGGAGAGAGGAGTGCATCTACATACCCTTGTAGATCGCGCGTGGAAGCTTTCAAGAGAACGGGGTTGATGGAGTCGTACTCGACGTGATCCAAATCACCGATGACCTAGTGCCGAACGGACGACACCTCCGAGTTCAACACACGTATGGTTAGGAAGACGTCTCCTCCTTCTTGATCCAGCAAGGGGGAAGGAGAGGTTGATGAAGATCCAGCAGCACGACGGCGTGGTGGTGGATGCAGCAGGATCCCGGCAGGGCTTCGCCAAGCGTAAGCGGGGAGGAGAGGTGTTACGGAGGGAGAGGGAGGCGCCAAGAGCAAGGGGTGCGGCTGCCCTTCCTCCCCCCTTCTTTATATAGGGGCCTTGGGGGGGCGCCGGCCCTAGGGAGATGGATCTCCAAGGGGGCGGCAGCCAAGGGGTGGCTTCCCCCCAAGCCAAGTGGGGGGCGCCCCCACCCCTAGGGTTTCCCAACCCTAGGCGCAGGGGAGGCCCAAGGGGGGCGCACCAGCCCACTAGGGGCTGGTCCCCCTCCCAATTCAGCCCATGGGGCCCTCCGGGATAGGTGGCCCCACCCGGTGGACCCCGGGACCCTTCCGGTGGTCCCGGTACAATACCGGTGACCCCCCAAACCTTCCCGATGGCCGAAACCGGACTTCCTATATATAAATCTTTACCTCCGGACCATTCCGAAACTCCTCGTGATGTCCGGGATCTCATCCGGGACTCCGAACAACTTTCGGGTTACTGCATACTAATATCTCTACAACCCTAGCGTCACCGAACCTTAAGTGTGTAGACCCTACGGGTTCGGGAGACATGCAGACATGACCGAGACGACTCTCCGGTCAATAACCAAAAGCGGGATCTGGATACCCATGTTGGCTCCCACATGCTCCACGATGATCTCATCGGATGAACCACGATGTCGAGGATTCAATCAATCCATATACAATTCCCTTTGTCAATCGGTACGTTACTTGCCCGAGACTCGATCGTCGGTATCCCAATACCTCGTTCAATCTCATTACCGGCAAGTCACTTTACTCGTGCCGTAATGCATGATCCCGTGATCAACCACTTGGTCACATTGAGCTCATTATGATGATGCATTACTGAGTGGGCCCAGAGATACCTCTCCGTCATACGGAGTGACAAATCCCAGTCTCGATTCGTGCCAGCCCAACAGACACTTTCGGAGATACCTGTAGTGTACCTTTATAGTCACCCAGTTACGTTGTGACGTTTGGCACACCCAAGGCACTCCTACGGTATCCGTTAGTTGCACAATCTCATGGTCTAAGGAAATGATACTTGACATTCGGAAAAGCTACAGCAAACGAACTACACGATCTTTGAGCTATGCTTAGGATTGGGTCTTGTCCATCACATCATTCTCCTAATGATGTGATCCCGTTATCAATGACATTCAATGTCCATAGTCAGGAAACCATGACTATCCTTTGATCAACGAGCTAGTCAACTAGAGGCTCACTAGGGACGTGTTGTGGTCTATCTATTCACACATGTATTATGATTTCCGGATAACACAATTATAGCATGAACAATAGACAATTATCATGAACAAAGAAATATAATAATAACCATTTTATTATTGCCTCTAGGGCATATTTCCAACACTTTATTATTCTTCATCTGCGAAATAGCTTCAAACACCGCTTTCTCCGAAAATGGGGCAGTCAAAAGATCATTTTCATCTGCGGCAAGTTGAGGAACATCCACAATCCTCGACTCATCCAGGGACACGAAATTATCCTCCGGAGTCCCAAAAAACTGCTTGTAGTAATTGGTTATGTATAATTTTAGGTTTTCATGTCCTAAAATCGTCCCCTCGTCTTGCTCAAGCTGAAATATTCTTTTCTTTCTATGCTTGCCATTGGCGATCATATGAAAAAATTGAGTGTTGGCGTTCCGTTGGACAACTTTGCGGACCTTGGCCTGCAATGCCCACTTCAATTCCTCCTCTCGCAGGAGTTCTTTCAATAGCATCTCCGCGTCTACTTTGGCATGAAGCTCCACGGTTTTCTAGGATTGTGGATTCGGCTTTTACATCTAAGGCATGAATAAGAGTAAGGAGCCTTTCCTTTTCAACCTTATATATCCCACTGAGATGCTTGGCCCACCCACGTAAGAAACTTCTCAAGTGTCTGATCTTATTCTGCCATCTCTCAACAGAAGTCTTTCCTATCACATCTTTAGCCCATTCCCTGGCTATTAGCTCGAAGAAACCTTCTCTTTCGAACCACGCTAATTCAAAAGAGAATGTATTTTTATTCCCCACATGTGTTGCCCCACCTGAGTCAACCAATAGAGGGGTGTGGTCTGAAATTCCGCGCGATAACGCCTGGACTATTACCAGAGGGAACTTCTGCTCCCAGTCAACACTCGCGAGGACACGATCGAGCTTTTCAAACATAGGAGTTGGCAAAGTATTAGCCCATGAAAATTTTCTACCCGGAAGCTCTATCTCTCTCAAATCCAAGATTTCTATAATGGTATTAAACATAAAAGACCACCTGCCGTCAAAATTATCATTGTTCTTTTCCTCTCTCCTTCTAATAATATTGAAGTCACCTCTAACTAAGATTGGAAGCTGCTCAGAACCACAATATACGGACAAGATCCACCAAGAAATCTGGTTTGAGTTCTGGCTGCGCGGCCATGTATACCGCCACCAATGCCCAATTAAACCCATCAGCTTTTGGTCTAACCCGAAACTTGACGACGAAATATCCCATCACCACACTTCGGACTTCCAACATCTCGCATCTAACCCCAAGTAAGATCCCACCTGATCTTCCTCTCGGGGGAAGGCAGTGCCAATCAAAATCGATACCTCCCGATAAAGTAGTTAGGAACCGTGGTGAGAAATTACCCCTTCCCGTTTCAGACAGGGCGATAAAGTCCAATCTATGTTCGATAGAAGCATTCGCTAGAAATCTTCTTTTAGCCAAGTCTTTCATACCTCTGCTATTCCCAAAAATTCCTCTCATAATTTATCATGAATTTTTTTGGTCGTACGGTTCCTAGCGCTTCTACGCACCACCGAAGCTGGATAGATCTTACGTTTAGGCTTGTTTTGGTCCTCCATCCGGTCCTCACAACCGGACTCCATGGACCTAACACTCCGATCCTCGAGGGTGCAATATCCCCTAGGGGTATGGAATCGTCATCCTCCTCTGTCTCAGGGAGGGATGGGGCAATATCTGCACAGAAAGTGTCTAGCACGCTAACTCCTAAAGCATCAATGTCTGAATCATTCATAGGTTTTACCTCTGCTAGGTTGCGAATCAGTTCTAAAGCGCGTTCCGCTTCAAGATCCAGGATATCATTAACGGATTTAGAGATTTCACTATCATCACTACCTAGTGAAATTCCTAACTGATTTGCATTATGAATAATCTCATCATTAGAAAAATGCAGAATGGAATTGTAAGTGTTAACTGACATACCGGTAGTGATCTCAATATCACGAAGCTTGGCCGCCCGCTTGGCGCACCTCAGCTGCATGTCATCAACATCCGGCTGGTCCTGGAGACGGCAGCTCAACCGTCGCCCCTCAGAAATAGGATCCGGAATGCCTCCAAAAGCGATGACCTCCTCCTGAGTGGCCCTGGTTGGGGTAAGGCCTCCACCCCCCCAACACACGGCCAGGCTGCAACACCCGGAGAGGCACGAAGATACACCGTAAGAATCGGCGGGGATGCCAACGTCCCCGGCGAGCCCGAGGGAAGAGAGTGCTGGGCCACCTGCCCACACTCCCCTCCACACACGGCCAGCACAGTCGACGTCCCGCCCACAAGCGAGCAAGGGGAAGTGAGCACGGGGGTCACCTACCCCCGCACCCCACCCGACCCTGCCCTCAGGCAAGGGGGTGACGTGACCACCTTGGTCGGCGTCGGCTGGAGCCGCCCCTGCAGCTGAGCAGGTGACGGCCGGCTACCGGGTCCCAAGGTCGCCACCGGCACGGCTGCCCCGACCACCGCGGGAGGGGAGGGAACCGAGGCCACCTGCCCGGGTCCCCTGCCCATACTGGTCATGTCACCGGTCGGCAACGCAGACACCTCCGCCGCGGTCCTCATCCGCGGCGAACCATCAGAAGGAGGGAGAGAAAGAGGGGCCACCTGCCCATGATCCTCCCCCCCGCTCGACCGCAGTCATCTGAGTAACCGACGCCTCCAGGCACCCCTCGCTATAGCCAACAGCCGCTGCGAAGTCTAGAGGAGGGAGCGTGCGTTCTAGCACGTCCTCAGACTCAACTCGATCACTCCACAACCTAGGAGGAGCAAAAACTGGCTCAAACGAATCGAATCTCAGAGTTCTCATCGGCATTGTAACTGAAGAAGCGGCCCCAGTCCCGGGCGTCTGCGAAGTGGAACCCGGGCCATTGGACGACTCACGCCCAACCTCCTCCCCTCGTGCATCCATATTTCCGGATCCATCATCCTTATCATGCATATCCACATCCGTCCCTGCCAGAGCCTCAGCAAAGAGATCTGTATCCTCAAACTCAATCTCTAGGTTAAATACCTGGCCCCTATAAGTCCACTTGACCATGTCAGGCACAAACACAATGTCTAGGACACTCACCAGCAGTCAGGCCACCCCCGTGAGCTGGGGTGAAAGCCATGTCCACCCTCTCGGTTTTCCCGACCAAAATCCCCAAGCTAGCAGCAACCCGAGCATCCTGAAGCGGCTTTGATGGAGCCCCTGAGAAACGTAATCAGACCTGAGTGAGAGGCTTGCCCTGTGGCTCGACCTTCTTCCACTCATGGAACTCAAGGATGCACTCTGTGCCAGGTACTCTGCACAGCCCAAAACTTAGAAGACGCTCCAAATCCTCTGTTGTAGGGAAGTCAACCTTATACGTATTGGCCTCGAGACGAGTAAGCTCCCACTGAAAATTACCTGGAGCTAGCTCACTGAGCCTGTGCATAATCTGTGCCTCAGACACATCACCTTTCGTGACTTTGACAACCCCCGTGGTCGTGCTCTGGGGTTCCTCAGGTATCTCCCTCGCACTAGGAGACTCAAAAAACATCAGCTCAGCACAATAAACTCCATAAATGGTGATGCTCGGCAGCTGATCACGCAGAATTGGGCACTCCCCCATGTCATGCACAGGCTTGAGGCAGGTATCACAAAGCTCAGTCACACATTCAGCTATAAAGTGGCCCCTCTCACCACAGCGATAGCACAACATCTTCTCCTTTTTACGAGCCCACTTAGAGGCTCTATCCGCATCTGTCTTGTCGGCGGCACTGGCAGCATCCGACACCAAGGTATCAGTCTCAGGCACCTCAGCATTGGCCAACGCCGTCACCACCTCCATAGCCTGACCAGACACATCCGGCATCTGACCGATAGCAACCACCTCTGAGGATATCGTCGGCTCCACCACAACAGACAGAGGAGGTTGGTGATAGTCGTTCCTACCACCGCGACCACCACGATGACCTCGGTATCCACCTCACTGCTGGTAATCTGGGCCAGATGCCCCCTCAACAAAACCACCCGTGGGGCCGTAGAACGGTCTTTCAGCTGAACCATCACTTTGCCATGCATATCCGCGCCCGCCGCCCGCCGACGACGAACCACGATGACGGCCATCCCCATAGGCATTGTAACCATCGTCACCCCATTGTCCCTGAGGTTGTCCAATACCGCCGCGGTTAACCGGTACACGAGCAACATCCGCACCTCCATCACCCACATGCACATGTTGAGGCAGTACTTGAGTCTGCACCGCATGACACGTTGTTGAGGCGGCCTAGCCACATAGTGGGGCGGCGGCGCCGCCCATGGCTGCTGTCCAGGTGCCGCCCACGGTTGCTGCACAAGCACCGGTGCCTGCTTGCAAGGAGCAATGCCGACCACACCGGGCTGCGGCGGCCTAAGTCCGTTGCCGCGCCCCGCAACAGCAGGTGCGGGTGCCTGTGCAACCGGCCGGGGTGCCGGCGGCCTAGGATCGGAGCCTCCGCCACGACCCGCCGACCCTGTAGCCTGCGTCATCCCGACAGCCATCTTGGACTTCTGAACCGGCGGAGCACCACCACCTCGCCCCTGTCGGCGCATTCCCGGCAACAACCTGCGTTTTCTGCCCAGTCATAGCAACACCACCTCGACTAGCCATTGCCGCGAGGGGGGGGGATGCGTGCTGCGCGTCCTGCACCGCACGCCGCGAAGCCTAGCACCGCACAACGCCGTGTAACCCTAGGAGGCGGCGCTGAACAGTCTTGCGATCGATTCACGATCTGGAGCATGCACGGGCCGTAGCACCGAACCGATGTGGAGTCCGTGATAACCTGGGCCTCATACCCAGTTATCCCCGACCCACTCTGATTCGTCCTAAGCTGGGCTTCCTTCCTCTTCATAGACCGGGCCCAATTCGCCTCAGCCGCATCTGGTCCACCAGCGCCGATCAGGGAATTCAAACGCTGGAGGCGCGCGTGGCGGATCTCAGCCGGCCGGCTGGCCGCCGCCGCCGGCCGTTTCTTTTTTCTTTCTCTCGACCATCTTCCAAGCACCCGCTTCAAAATAATCGAAAAGTTTGGAAAGACATACCTTGGGTAGAGGACCGCGCCATGGTTGGATCGCCGATGCCGCCGTGCGACGATGGACAACACGGCGAACTTGTCCTACCTTGTTAGTTTTGAGTTTATTATTCGATGCTCATGAATTCTAGCTTCCAGTTTTTCCGTCTGTCTTTCTTCGGTTTGCTGTCTGAAAATCTGCCAATCGCAATCAAACCGTGCCTCTAGATCTGTGAGATCACGATATAAAAGAGCCGTAGGACAATCCCATATAGGATCAAGATGGCATAAAATCATTGGGTGTGTCTAGGGCACATCTAGATGTGCTTTAGTTATTGCACATCTAAGTGAGTGAATTAAGCATAGAGAAAAAGAGAAAAAAGAAAAAGAAAATATCTACACGAATCTCAACATAAGATCAATGACATGGGACTTAGATGTGCAATACTTATAACACATCTAGATGTGCTTTAACAAAACTGAAAATCATTTTCAATACTGTTGGCGGCGGTATCAATAGCAAAATTTACCATGCAGAATATGTTATGACGTGGCAGAGAATAAAAGAGTCGGGAGAGCTCACTTGTATGCTCATATGCCAACAAGCCAAGTATAAACTCTTGATGAAAAGATATACTACCTCCATCCGGCATTACTTGACGCTGAAACAACAGTTTTTCAAGTAATTTCAAACGGAGGTACTATGTTTTTTTTCTGCCTATAGCTCAACTTAAGATACACGTGATCCCTTAGAGTAATCATGTGGTGCATTATTGGCTGATGACAAAGACACTAGTACCCATAATCAAGCTCACAATTTGTTGGACATTCTCTAGGGCCTCTCCCAATGCTCCATCTTGTACAGGTGCTAAACCTTTTATGTAGGCAAAAAATCTGATGTGGCAAGTTATTTAAGAGGAGAGAGATGAGTGTGGTGACCCCAGAAAAAAACAATGCTAAGCGCGTGAACCTAGACAAAACATTTAAAGGAAGAAAGCTCACCAATACATGAAGAGGTTTAGTTACTAAATCATTAAATGAAGCAAACTTAGCAATCATAAGGCCCCTCCCAATGCTCCATCTTGTACAGGTGCTAAGGTTGCCAACTAAGCAAAAAATATGATGTGGCATGCTAGTTAAGAAGAAAAAGAGTAGTATGGTGACCCCAGAAAGAAATGACGCTAAGCACGTGTACCTAGGTGGAAGCACAATTCTGAGTCTACAACGAATTAAATGCATAAAGCTTAGCACCTTTACATTGTAGACTTGAGTTGCTAAGGCATTTAATATGCTTAGCACCTCATCTAAGCACCTTTGCGTTTGGGGAGGTCTAAGCTAAGGTCTAAGCTAAGCACCTATACATTGGAGAGTAGAGTTGTTAAATTATTTAATGTACTTAGCACCTCGGCAGTCTAAGCCATGAAATTTTATAAAGCTGCCCATGGGCCATAAGTATACGTGTAAGTTATAGCGAAGCCCATGAAATTCAACACGATTTGGTGAGAATTTTAAATCCACAACGCTCACGTACTTTCAAGTGTTTTGCACCGCCACAGCCCCATTGATGGGAACCGAATGCATCCGTGATATAAGTACGCGCGCTGGCCCAACGCTCTCCGCGCGCGCGCGGGACCAACGCCCACTACTCCGCGATCGTACGCCTCCGGCTCCACAAAGCTCTCCTCAAACCGTTGGCCAGGCAGCTCGGCTCCGCCACCGCGCTCCGCAGCGAGGCCGTGCGAGCCGGGCGACATGGGCGCGGTGGCGAGGCTGCAGGCGGCGGTGGCGTCGGGCAGGGCGGAGAGCCTCCTCCGGGGCGCGTGCGCGGCGGCGGCGGCGGCGTCGGCGCTGCTCCTGGGCCTGAGCGCGCAGACCAAGACGGTGCTCTTCGTCCGGAAGAAGGCCGTGCCCAAGGACGTCGAGGCCCTCTGGTACGTCCATGTTCGGTCACAGATGTACGACTAAGCTTTCACAACGATCCTGATCGGATGCTCGCCGTGTGTGCCAACCAGGGTGCTGATCGTGGCGGCGGCCGTGGCCGCGGGGTACCACGCGGCGCGGCTCCTCAAGCGGCTCTGCTCCGGCGGCCGCTTCGCCGGCGGCGACGACGGCCGGGGCTGCGCCAGGGCGGTCGCGTGGGCGTGTTTCCTCCTCGACAAGGTAACCAAACCAACCAACCGATTAATCCCCGCCGAATTGATTTTGCTTCCGCGAAACACACAGCGGCAACCTGTAGCTTCATCAACTAGTTAGCTAGACCGGATCACCGGAGAGTCGTGGTGAGCGCAGGAAGGAAGGAGGAAACAGGCCGGACGCGTGCGCGCGCTCGGCGCCCAACCGTTTCCCATTAATACGCATCCAGTGGAATCATCGTGAGCCGCCGGCTACAGCGACGCGCGGGTGCGCGCGTCGCGCGTGGGCACTGCGCGGTCGCTTTTCGCCACGGCTAGGTAGCAGCAGCGGGAGGACGGTAATGGCGGGTGTGGATTTTTCCGGCTGTCGTTTTTGATCGGACAGCCGAGCCGTTTTTGATCGGACAGCCGAGCCTTATAGCCAATTAAGGCCTCGCCTCCTTCGTTTTCCCTGTCGACCGCCGTTCCATTCCCGCCGCATTTCCTCTAGTACATTTCCTTTTATCGGTTAGGAAAGTGAACTGAGCCGAGACAGCCTTGCTTTCAAGTTCCTAATTCTATCCTATCCTTGGGACATGGTTTTTCGATTTCTGATGAATCACGCCTACTGAACTGTTTCCCTGTGAAGCTCACGTCTTAGAAGATAATAATCCGGCACGTCATGTCGGCACTGAACATGTGTCGCTGAGTCGCCATATATAATTCCGTACTACAGTACATCGTTTGATGGAGATAAAGGTTCATAACTCATGCGGTTGCAACCGTAACGGGGTCGTTCCTCAAACTTAACTCCCGACGCGTAACAAGAATCTTGATGGACTGATGGCCGCACTGCCAACGGCAACAGCAAAATACATTGAGAGCAACTTCAGTAGACTAGTCATGTTGGCCCAATCGGCAAAATAATCATCAATATAAATTAAGGGCAACTACCAGAGCTGTCGTCCCGTTCTCGGTCGCCTTTTGTAGCATGCTCCATATACCACCCGCGATTTGTAATTCTAGCCCTCATCAAAGAGGAGGCGACACTTTGGATCGCCACCGGTGCTAAGAAGTTAAATTCAATCATGCCGGGAGAGTAGTCCCTTTGTAAGGCGATGTTGTAATCCCTCAAACTCTTTCTTCTCTCTTAATTAATATGTGAGGCAAATCTTTTGCCTCCTTTAAAAAAAATACCACCCACAAGACTTCGTATTTGGAGGATAGGGCGTTGGAATGGAGCGGCCTCCATCCGTCAACTGATCATGCTTGAGGGTAGTTTCAGCTCCCTCCTCGTCCTCCCGCATGACCCATCTCTTCATCCTGCCAATGTCACGGACTGCAGAAGATGCCATGGCACCACAGACTGCCCATGTCCATTAGTGTTACGTTTTCAACCATATTTTCCCGCCATCCGCCATTCTTTTCGGGCGACCCGCCGTCCACGGCTATAAAAAGACTGTCGCCATGGACTTAGAGCTCAGAAGCTCCAGTTCCCGTATCGATGGCTGAATAGCTCTTACCCTGCAGCCCACAACCTCCATTTCCCTCTCATCATCCCCATGCCGCTTCCTTGTCCGAGTTGCGTGCCACTTTCAAGGAGAAAGAGTGGAACGAGGCGGCGGCAGAGAAGGAGGTCAACCTCATCGCCCAGGAGGACGGAGGAGGCCACGAAGGAGGATTCCGCCGTCGATGACTGGTCGGATTAGAATACGAAAACAGACGCCATCAAGTTCGACTCGCAGTGTGGCTATGAGTTGAGCCCTCTCTCCTGCGTCTGGCGCTTCATTATAAGGGGAAGCAGACAGACTTGGCGGGGAAGAGGGAGCGCGTAGAGGGTGCTCATTCAACATGAACATGGTGATATTTATCGAGACGGGTCACGACCTATTGGGCATCCCTCCACTTGAAAATGCCGCCCCCAACCTCGATGACGACAGGTAGGAGCGTGATGAAGACGAGGTCCCTGGACCGGCACACCGCCATGCGTAGACGATGAGGCGAGTTGTCACGTATGCATGTGCTTCGTGCACTACATTCACGATGGTCATGGTGGGTAGCAACTAGTGCTTCTTCCAAGACGTAAGAAGTTATCAATTTCGTACAAAAATCCCATTGAAATACATTACAACCCACTCTGTTAAGAATGCATGGGGTGTAGATATTGACATGCATATGCAACCGAGAAAACATGATGGAATCGAAACATGGTGTGAAGGTAATTATTTTATAAAATGTTATGTGAGCAATTATGCAATTAGGAGGGTAACAAGTGCAAGATTAATTACAAGATGTATGGCCAGCTTTAAATTTTGATAAAGATCAACAATACTTGTGTTTAGTACTCCAAACGAATTTAAGAAATAAACATCAAACCGGAGATTTGAATCTGGTGGATTTCACGAGATTCGGTCGGCGTTTATCTTCGGCGGACCCACGTGGATCCGGTAGTTGTTCGTGTGTCTACCGGTTGAATCCTTCCAATCTAAACTTCTCTTCAATGACGGCGGTTGCTGTTTTTGTGCGCTTGTGCTATAGGGCTTTAGCACGACGCCTTCCTGACTGTCTACTACAACAAATTTTGCTCGGCTCCAGTGAAGAAGGGGCAATGGTGGGCTTGCATCAGGGCTTATAGTCGTCGCTAGGTGGTCTACGGATCTGGATGTGATTTTTATTGTTTTATTATTCGTTGCACTATCGTGATTGATGGTGAATATAAAGTTTTCTAAAAAAACAAAATAGAAATAAACATCGAACCGGCAACTAGGCGTGGTGTGACTTTTTTGGCACTTAAAATGGAGTTGTAAAAAAAAGGAAGTGTATTTTCTTTTTAGGGAAGGAAGTGTGTGTTGTTTGACACATGTATAATTCAACTTTGCAGGGGTGTGCGTACGTGGTGTTCGCGAGCGCCATCGCGGCGCTGCAAGCGTGCTTCGTGGCGCTGACGGGCGTAGAGCCCCTGCAGTGGAGCAGGCTCTGCAACATCTACACCCGCTTCTGCGTGCAGGGTGCCTTCGGCATGGTTTGCGGCCTCGCGGCCGCCGTCGGCATGGCCCTCCTCTCGGTCTTCTCCGCACGCGACCTCTTCCGGCTCTACTCGCCGGCTGGGCGCAGGCAGGCGCGGCTGAGATCGGAATCAAGTCAGACAGGCCTCATGATGAGTACAAATGAGATGGCCAGAGAAAGCGCGGGAGATGATTAGGTTCCTTCAGAAATTCTCATCGCCTTGCTATTAGTAGGTCGCGAGGTCTGACATTGCAACCTGCAAGATTATATAAATACAAAGTGAAGTTGGATCATTTTAGAACAGAGGAAGAAAATGAAGTGACGACTGTTTCTACGTATTCGTGATCATTTATACAGTCGTTTTTCTTTTCAGTGGGGTTTGGGGTTGTAAATAGGTACAAGACCAATTACGAATATTCAGAAAGGCATTTGCAGTCCTCGTGTCCCCTTCCAAAGAATGAGCATGAGGATGAAGCTCCAAGTTGCTTGTTTAGAGGCCAAATGTGATCCATTCCTACAGGTGATTGACCATTGGTGGTGGACAGATCCCTAGGCGTTGTGTCTCACCTTGTGGCTTGCATAACTCCACTAAAGATAATAATGGCCATTAGTTAGGGTCATCAGAAATTTCTTGAAATAATATTGCTTTGTTTATTGGGTTGCTAGTTCAACCAAGTGATGTGTGCCAAAGGGAGAGCACATCCATCCCATGGGCAAGCTTGTGCATGTATGTTCTGCACACGTAGCAACCCCAATTGGAAACACAATATTGATTCGCAAAAGAAAACTCAATTAAATGATTCTAGAGTAATTATTTTTCCTATCCATACAAAATGAATATCCTTTAGACATTTAGTGAAAAATAATTCGGTTTGGACCCTCCATTTAAGTGCAAGAAATTCATTCTCGTAATGTACTACTAGTAGTATTTTATGTAAGTAAAAGAACTGATGATTCTTAGTGTGGTGGGAAATTAGTGGATATTCAGTACACATGTTTTTTCTTCCAAAAATGTGCTTAACCGAGGTATGCACACGTTACAGCATCTATAACCAGGTACCCCCGAAACGACCTCAAATGTCCGGGCGGCCCATCTGGTCACTGACCAATAATGATTTTTTGACCCAGACGCCCTCCTCCCTCTCAAACGGGCCTCAAACGCCCGGGCTGACCAGAACCCCTCATATCCAGCCCAAATATGATGCGGATATGCGGGCGCCCGGGCGCATCTGCTACGTCAGCCTGGCCCACCCCGACCCCACAAATATCCCCACATCTGGAAAATCCTAGACAACGGTTAATCGAAATCCCTTCATTCCCGTCTCCGTCCACTCCACTTCCGATCCCCTCCCTCCGATCCGATGGCCGGCAACGGAACCAGTGGCAGATCCGATTGAGAATCCGAGAGGTTGAACATCGACGTGGAGGAGGTGGCCCTCTGCATCGCATTGTGGAGGTCGCTGCACGAGCAAGGCGGCCCCTGCAACGGCAGATCTTCTTCCTCAGCGTCCGTCGCCCGTCGACGTAGCACCGATGACGTTGCCGGCCCTTCCCGTCCGCCATGCAGCACCGACAACACCCCTTCGCTCCGCCAGGTATGCCGCCTGATACGTCCATTTTGCATCATGCTTTTATATCGATATTTATTGCATTATGGGTTGTTATTACACATTATGTCACAATACTTATGCCTATTCTCTATTATTTTACAAGGTTTACATGAAAAGGGAGAATGCCGGCAGCTGAAATTCTGGGCTGGAAAAGGAGCAAATATTAGAGGCCTATTCTACACAACTCCAAAAGTCATGAAACTCCACGAAAGTCAGTTTTGGAATATATAAAAAATATTGGGCGAATAAAGCACCAGAGGGGGGCCACCCACCATCCACGAGGGTGGGGGACGCGCACTATCTCCCTGGGCGCGCCCCCTGCCTCGTGGGCCCCATGGCAGGCCTCCGGTGCCCATCTTTGGCTATACGAAGTCTTTCACCCTGGAAAAAATCATAAGCAAGCTTGCGGGACGAAACACCGCCGCCATGAGGCGGAACCAATCTAGGGCTCCGGCGGAGCTATTCTGCCGGGGAAACATCCCTCCGGGAGGGGGAAATCATCATCGTCGTCATCACCATCGATCCTCTCATCGGAAGAGGGTCAATCTCCATCAACATCTTCACCAACACCATCTCCTCCCAGACCCTAGTTCATCTCTTGTATCCAATCTTTGTCTCAAAACCTCAGATTGGTACCTGTGAGTTGCTAGTAGTGTTGATTACTCCTTGTAGTTGATGCTAGTTTGTTTATTTGGTGGAAGATCATATGTTCAGATCCTTTATGCATATTAATACCCCTCTGATTATGAACACGAATATGGTTTGTGAGTAGTTATGTTTGTTCCTGAGGACATGGGAGAAGTCTTGCTATAAGTAGTCATGCGAATTTGGTATTCGTTCGATATTTTGATGAGATGTATGTTGTCTTTGTTGGGGAACGTAGCAGAAATTCAAAATTTTCCTACGTGTCACCAAGATCTATCTATGGAGAAACCAGCAACGAGGGGAAGGAGAGTGCATCTACATACCCTTGTAGATCGCTACGTGGAAGCGTTCAAGAGAAAGGGGTTGATGGAGTCGTACTCGTCGTGATCCAAATCACCGATGATCCTAGTGCCGAACGGACGGCACCTCCGTGTTCAACACACGTACAGCCCGATGACGTCTCCCATGCCTTGATCCAGCAAGGAGAGAGGGAGAGGTTGAGGAAGACTCCATCCAGCAGCAGCACAACGGCGTGGTGGTGGTGGAGGAGCGTGGTATTCCAGCAGGGCTTCGCCAAGCACCGCAAGAGACGAGGAGGGAGAGGGGTAGGGCTGCGCCAAGAAGGAGAGGAACTCGTGTGTGTTGGGCAGCCCCAACCTCAAGTATATATAGGGGGAGGGGAGGGGCTGCGCCCCCACCTAGGGTTCCCTCCCTAGGGGTGGCGGCAGCCCCCAGATCCCATCTGGGTGGCGGCCAGGTGGAGGGGAGAGGGAGGCGCACCAGGTATGGGCCCTAAGGCCCATCTGCCCTTAGGGTTTGCCCCCCTCCTCCCCTTAGGCGCCTTGGGCCCTTGTGGGGGGCGCACCAGCCCACCTGGGGCTGGTCCCCTCCCACACTTGGCCCATGCAGCCCTCCGGGGCTTGTGGCCCCACTTGGTGGACCTCCGGGACCCTCCCGGTGGTCCCGGTACGTTACCGATAAAACTTGAAACTTTTCCGGTGACCAAAACAGGACTTCCTATATATAAATATTTACCTCCAGACCATTCCGGAACTCCTCGTGACGTCCGGGATCTCATCCGGGACTCCGAACAACATTCAGTAACCACATACAAACTTCCTTTATAACCCTAGCGTCATCGAACCTTAAGTGTGTAGACCCTACGGGTTCGGGAACCATGCAGACATGACCGAGACGTTCTCCGGTCAATAACCAACAGCGGGATCTGGATACCCATGTTGGCTCCCACATGCTCCACGATGATCTCATCGGATGAACCACGATGTCAAGGACTTAATCAATCCCGTATACAATTCCCTTTGTCTAGCGGTACGATACTTGCCCGAGATTCGATCGTCGGTATCCCGATACCTTGTTCAATCTCGTTACCGGCAAGTCTCTTTACTCGTTCCGTAACACATCATCCCGTGATCAACTCCTTGATCATATTGTGCACATTATGATGATGTCCTACCGAGTGGGCCCAGAGATACCTCTCCGTTTACACGGACTGACAAATCCCAGTCTCGATTCGTGCCAACCCAACAGACACTTTTGGAGATACCTGTAGTGTACCTTTATAGCCACCCAGTTACGTTGTGACGTTTGGCACACCCAAAGCACTCCTACGGTATCCGGGAGTTGCACAATCTCATGGTCTAAGGAAATGATACTTGACATTAGAAAAGCTTTAGCATATGAACTACATGATCTTGTGCTAGGCTTAGGATTGGGTCTTGTCCATCACATCATTCTCCTAATGATGTGATCCCGTTATCAACGACATCCAATGTCCATGGTCAGGAAATCATAACCATCTATTGATCAACGAGCTAGTCAACTAGAGGCTTACTAGGGACATGGTGTTGTCTATGTATCCACACATGTATCTGAGTTTCCCATCAATACAATTCTAGCATGGATAATAAACGATTATCATGAACAAGGAAACATAATAATAACCAATTTATTATTGCCTCTAGGGCATATTTCCAACAGTCTCCCACTTGCACTAGAGTCAATAATCCAGTTCACATCGATATGTGATTAACACTCAAGGTCACATCCCCATGTGACTAACATCCAAAGAGTTCTGGGTTTGATCATGTTATGCTTGTGAGAGATGTTATAGTCAACGGGTCTGAATCTTTCAGATCCGCGTGTGCTTTACAAATCTCTATGTCATCTCCTAGATGCAGCTACCACGTTCTATTTGGAGCTATTCCAAATAACTGTTCTACTATACGAATCCAGTTTACTACTCAGAATAATCTGGATTAGTGTCAAAGTTTGCATCGGTGTAACCCTTTACGACGAACTCTTTTACCACCTCCATAATCGAGAAAATTCCTTAGTCCACTAGTTACTAAGGATAACTTTGACCGCTGTCCTGTGATCCATTCTTGGATCACTCTTGTACCCCTTGACCGACTCATGGCAAGGCACACTTCAGGTGCGGCACACAACATAGCATACTGTAGAGAGCCTATGACAAAAGTATAGGGGACGACCTTCGTCCTTCCTCTTTCTTCTGCCGTGGTCCAGCTTTAAGTCTTAACTTCATACCTTACAACTCAGGCAAGAACTCCTTCTTTGACTGATCCATCTTGAACACCTTCAAGATCATGTCAAGGTATGTGCTCATTTGAAAGTACCATTAAGCGTTTTGATCTATCCTTATAGATCTTGATGCTCAATACTCAAGTAGCCTAATCCAGGTTTCCATTGAAAAACACTTTTCAAATAACTCTGCATGCTTTCCAGAAATTCTACATCATTTCTGATCAACAATATGTTAACAACATATACTCATCGAAAATTCTATAGTGCTCCCACTCACTTCTTTGGAAATACAAGTTTCTCATAAACTTTGCATAAACCCAAAATCTTTGATCATCATCAAAGCGTATATTCCAACTCCGAGATGCTCACTCCAGTCCTTAGAAGGATTGCTGGAGCTTTGCATACTTGTTAGCATCTTTCAGGATTGACAAAACCTTCCGGTTGTATCACATACAACCTTTCCTCAAGAAAATCGTCGAGGAAACAATGTTTTGACATCCTATCTGCAAGATTTCATAAATAATGCAGTAATTGCTAATATAATTCCAACAGACTCTTAGCATCGCCACGAGTGAGAAAGTCTCACCGTAGTCAACTCTTTGAACTTGTCGGGAAACATCTTAACGACAAGTCGAGCTTTCTTAATGGTGACATTTACCATCATTGTCCGTCTTCCTTTTAAAATCCATCTGTACTCAACAGCCTTACGACCATCGAGCCGTTCTGCCAAAGTCTACACTTTGTTTTCATACATGGATCCTCTCTCGGATTTTATGGCCTTGAGCCATTTATCGGAATCCAGGCCCACCATCGCTTCTCCATAGCTCGTAGGTTCATTTTTTCTAGCAACATGACTTCCAAGACAGGATTACGTACCACTCTGAAGTAGTACGCATACTTGTCATCCTATGAGGTTTGGTAGTGACTTGATCTAAAGTTTCATGATCACTATCATAAGCTTCCACTTCAATTGGTGTAGGTGCCACAGGAACAACTTCCTGTGCCCTGCCACACACTAGTTGAAGAGACGGTTCAATAACCTCATCAAGTCTCCACCATCCTCCCACTCAATTCTTTCGAGAGAAACTTTTCCTCGAGAAAGGACCCGATTCTAGAAACAATCCCTTATTGCTTTCGAATCTGAGACAGGAGGTATACCCAACTGTTTTGGGTGTCCTATGAAGATGCATTTATCCGCTTTGGGTTCGAGCTTATCAGCCTGAAACTTTTTCACATAAGCGTCGCAGCCCCAAACTTTTAAGAAATGACAGCTTAGGTTTCTCTAAACCATAGTTCATACGGTGTCATCTCATCGGAATTACGTGGTGCCCTTTTTAAAGTGAATGTGGTTGTCTCTAATGCCTAACCCATAAACTATCGTGGTAATTCGATAAGAGACATCATGGTATGCATCATATCCAATAGGGTGCAGTTATGATGTACGGGCACACCATCACACCATGGTGTTCCTGGCTGTATTGGTTGTGAAACAATTTCCTCAATGTCTTAATTCTGTGCCAAACTCGTAATTCAGATATTCATCTCTACGATCATATCATAGACATTTTATCCTCTTGTCACGACAATGTTCAACTTCACTCTGAAATTACTTGAACCTTTCAATAATTCAGACTTATGTTTCATCAAGTAAATATACTCAGCATCTACTCAAATCATCTGTGAAGTAAGAACATAACGATATCCACTACATGCCTCAGCACTCATTGGACTGCGCACATCAAGATGTATTACTTCCAACAAGTTGCTTTCTTGTTCCATTTTACTGAAAACGAGGCTTTCAGTCATCTTGCCCATGTGGTATGATTTGCATGTCTCAAGTGATTCAAAATCAAGTGACTCCAAACGGTACATTTGCATGGAGTTTCTTCATGCATATACACCAATAGACATGGTTCGCATGTCTCAAACTTTTCAAAAACGAGTGAGCCCAAAGATCCATCAACATGGAGCTTCTTCATGTGTTTTATACCGATATGACTTACGTGGCAGTGCCACAAGTAGGTGGTACTATCATTACTAACTTATATCTTTTGGCATGAACATGTGTATCACTATGATCGAGATTCAATAAACCATTCATTTTAGGTGTAAGACCATTGAAGGTATTATTCAAATAAACAGAGTAACCATTATTCTCCTTAAATGAATAACCGTATTGCGATAGACGTAATCCAATCATGTCTATGCTCAATGCAAACACCAAATAACAATTATTTAGGTTTTAATACCAATCTCGATGGTAGAGGGAGCGTACGATATTTGATCAACCTTGGAAATACTTCCAACACATATCGTCATCTCACCTTTCAGCTAGTCTCCGTTTATTCCGTAGCCTTTTGTTTCGAGTTACTAACACTTAGCAACCGAACCGGTATCTAATACCCTGGTGCTACCAGGAGTACTAGTAAAGTACACATTGCAATGCATATCCAATATACTTCTGTCGACCTTGCCAGCCTTCTCATCTACCAAGTATCTAGGGTGGTTCTGCTTCACTGACTGTTCCCCTTATTACAGAAGCATTTAGTCTCGAGCTTGGGTTCAACTTTGGGTTTCTTCACTAGAACAGCAGCTGATTTGTCGTTTCATGAAGTATCCCTTCTTGCCCTTGCCCTTCTTGAAACTAGTGGTTTCACCAACCATCAACAATTGATGCTCCTTCTTGATTTCTACTTTTGTGGTGTCAAACATCGCGAATATCTCAAGGATCATCATATATGTCCCTGATATATTATAGTTCATCACGAAGCTCTAGCAGCTTGGTGGTAATGACTTCGGAGAACTATCACTATTTCATCTGGAAGATCAACTCCCACTTGATTCAAGCGATTGTTGTACTCAGACAATCTGAGCACAAGCTCAACAATTGAGCTTTTCTCCCTTAGTTTGCAGGCTAAGAAAATCGTCGGAGGTCTTATACCTCTTGACGTGGGCACGAGCCTAAAATCCCAATTTCAGCCCTCGAAACATCTCATATGTTTCGCGACATTTTAAAACGTCTTCGGTGCCTCAACTCTAAACCGTTTAACTGAACTATCACGTAGTTATCAAAATGTGTATGTCAGATGTTCGCAACATCCACAGACGACATTCGAGGTTCAGCACACTGAGCGGTGCATTAAGGACATAAGCCTTTTACTGTCTGCATAATTGCTACTATCAACTTTCAATTAATTTTTCTCTAGGAACATATCTAAACAGTAGAACTAAAGCGCGAGCTACGACATAATTTGCAAAATCCTTTTGACTATGTTCAGGATAAACAAGTTCATCTTATGAACTCCCACTCAGATAGACATCCCTCTAGTCATCTAAGTGATTACATGATCCGAGTCAACTAGGCCATGTCCGATCATCACGTGAGACGGACTAGTCAACATCGGTGAACATCTTCATGTTGATCGTATCTTCTATACGACTCATGCTCGACCTTTCGGTCTCTTGTGTTTCGAGGCCATGTCTGTACATGCTAGGCTCGTCAAGTCAACCTAAGTGTTTCGCGTGTGTAAATCTGGCTTACACCCGTTGTATGTGAACGTAAGAATCTATCACACCCGATCATCATGTGGTGCTTCGAAACGACGAACTTTCGCAACGGTGCACAGTTAGGGGGAACACTTTCTTGAAATTTTAATGAGGGATCATTTTATTTACTACTGTCGCTCTAAGAAAATAAGATGCAAAAACATGATAAACATCACATGCAATCAAAAGGTGACATGATATGGCCATCATCACTTTGCTCCTTTTGATCTCCATCTTCGGGGCTCCATGATCATCATCGTCACCGGCATGACACCATGATCTCCATCATCATGATCTCCATCATCGTGTCTTCATGAAGTTGTCTCGCCAACTATTACTTCTACTACTATAGCTAACAGTTAGCAATAAAGTAAAGTAATTACATGGCGTTGTTCAATGACACGCAGGTCATATAATAAATAAAGACAACTCCTATGGCTCCTGCCGGTTGTCATACTCATCGACATGCAAGTCGTGATTCCTATTACAAGAACATGATCAATCTCATACATCACATATCATTCATCACATTCTTCTTGGCCATATCACATCACATAGCATACCCTGCAAAAACAAGTTAGACGTCCTCTAATTGTTCTTTGCATGTTTTACGTGGCTGCTATGGGTTTCTAGCAAGAACGTTTCTTACCTACGCAAAAACCACAACGTGATATGCCAATTGTTATTTACCCTTCATAAGGACCCTTTTCATCGAATCCGATCCAACTAAATTGGGAGAGACAGACACCCGCTAGCCACCTTATGCAACTAGTGCATGTCAGTCGGTGGAACCAGTCTCACGTAAGAGTACGTGTAAGGTCGGCCCGGGCCGCTTCATCCCATAATGCCGCCGAATCAAGATTGGACTAGTAATGGTAAGTATATTGAACAAAATCAACGCCCACAACTACTTTGTGTTCTACTCGTGCATAGAAACTACGCATAGACCTAGCTCTGATACCACTGTTGGGGAACGTAGCAGAAATTCAAAATTTTCCTACGTGTCACCAAGATCTATCTATGGAGAAACCAGCAACGAGGAGAAGGAGAGTGCATCTACATACCCTTGTAGATCGCTACGCGGAAGCGTTCAAGAGAACGGGGTTGATGGAGTTGTACTCGTCGTGATCCAAATCACCGATGATCCTAGTGCCAAACGGACAGCACCTCCGTGTTCAACACACGTACAGCCCGGTGACGTCTCCCATGCCTTGATCCAGCAAGGAGAGAGGGAGAGGTTGAGGAAGACTCCATCCAGCAGCAGCACAACGGCGTGGTGGTGGTGGAGGAGCGCGGTACTCCAGCAGGGCTTCGCCAAGCACCGCAAGAGACGAGGAGGGAGAGGGGTAGGGCTGCGCCAAGAAGGAGAGGAACTCGTGTGTGTTGGGCAGCCCAAACCTCAAGTATATATAGGGGGAGGGGAGGGGCTGCGCCCCCACCTAAGGTTCCCTCCCTAGGGGTGGCGGCAGCCCCCAGATCCCATCTGGGTGGCGGCCAGGTGGAGGGGAGAGGGAGGCGCACCAGGTATGGGCCCTAAGGCCCATCTTCCCTTAGGGTTTGCCCCCCTCCTCCCCTTAGGCGCCTTGGGCCCTTGTGGGGGGCGCACCAGCCCACCTGGGGCTGGTCCCCTCCCACACTTGGCCCATGCAGCCCTCCGGGGCTTGTGGCCCCACTTGGTGGACCCCCGGGACCCTCCCGGTGGTCCCGGTACGTTACCGATAAAACCCGAAACTTTTTCGGTGACCAAAACAGGACTTCCTATATATAAATCTTTACATTCGGACCATTCCGGAACTCCTCGTGATGTCCAGGATCTCATCCGGGACTCCGAACAACATTCGGTAACCACATACAAACTTCCTTTATAACCCTAGCGTCATCGAACCTTAAGTGTGTAGACCCTACGGGTTCGGGAACCATGCAGACATGACCGAGACGTTCTCCGGTCAATAACCAACAGCGGGATCTGGATACCCATGTTGGCTCCCACATGCTCCATGATGATCTCATCGGATGAACCACGATGTCAAGGACTTAATCAATCTCGTATACAATTTCCTTTGTCTAGCGGTACGATACTTGCCCGAGATTCGATCGTCGGTATCCCGATACCTTGTTCAATCTCGTTACCGGCAAGTCTCTTTACTCATTCCATAACACATCATCCCGTGATCAACTCCTTGATCACATTGTGCACATTATGATGATGTCCTACCGAGTGGGCCCAGAGATACCTCTCCGTTAACACGGAGTGACAAATCCCAGTTTCGATTCCTGCCAACCCAACAGACACTTTCGGAGATACCTGTAGTGTACCTTTATAGCCACCCAGTTACGTTGTGACGTTTGGCACACCCAAAGCACTCCTACGGTATCCGGGAGTTGCACAATCTCATGGTCTAAGGAAATGATACTTGACGTTAGAAAAGCTTTAGCATACGGACTACATGATCTTATTGCCTCTAGGGCATATTTCCAACAGTCTTTCCTCTAGTGGTGTCATGTGAACATCGATTACATGACACTTCACCATTGTTTGGGCCTAGGGGAAGACATTGGGAAGTAATAAGTAGATGATGGGTTGCTAGAGTGATAGAAGCTTAAACCCTAGTTTATGTGTTGCTTCGTAAGGGGCTGATTTGGATCCATATGTTTCATGCTATGGTTAGGTTTACCTTAATACTTCTTTTGTAGTTGCAGATGCTTGCAAGAGGGGTTAATCATAAGTGGGATGCTTGTCCAAGGAAGGGCAGTGCCCAAGCACCGGTCCACCCACATATCAAATTATCAAAGTAACGAACGCGAATATATGAGCGTGATGAAAACTAGCTTGGCGATAATTCCCATGTGTCCTCGGGAGCGTTTTCCTTTATATAAGAGTTTGTCCAATATTGTCCTTTGCTACAAAAAGGATTGGGCCACCTTGCTGCACCTTGTTTACTTTTGTTACTTGTTACCTGTTACAAATTACCTTATTACAAAATTATCTGTTACCAATAATTTCAGTACTTGCAGAGAATACCTTACTGAAACCCGCTTGTCATTTCCTTCTGCTCCTTGTTGGGTTCTACACTCTTACTTATCGAAAGGACTACGATAGATCCCCTATACTTGTGGGTCATCAAGACTCTTTTCAGGCGCCGTTGCCGGGGAGTGAAGCGCCTTTGGTAGGTGGATTTTGGTAAGGAAAAATTTATATAGTGTGCTGAAATTTACTGTCACTTGTTACTATGGAAAGTAATCCTTTGAGGGGCTTGTTCGGGGTATCTTCACCCCGACCAGTAGAGCAAAACGTTTCTCCTCAACCTACTGAACCTATTGAAAATGTTTATTTTGACATTCCTTCGGGTGTGATAGAGAAACTGCTAGCTAATCCTTTTACAGGAGATGGAACATTGCATCCCGATTTGCACCTAATATATGTGGATGAAGTTTGTGGATTATTTAAGCTTGCAAGTATGCCCGAGGATGTTATCAAGAAGAAAGTCTTCCCTTTATCTTTGAAGGGAAATACATTGACATGGTTTAGGCCATGTGATGATATTGGATCATGGAACTACAACCGATTGAAATTGGAATTTCATCAGAAGTTTTATCCTATGCATCTGGTTCATCGTGATCGTAATTATATATATAATTTTTGGCCCTGCGAAGGAGAAAGCATTGCTCAAGCTTGGGGGAGGCTTAATTCAATGTTATATTCATGCCCCAATCATGCGTTCTCAAGAGAAATTATTATTCAAATTTTTTATGCTCGGCTTTCTCTCAGTAATCGCTCCATGCTCGATACTTGTTGTACTGGATCTTTTATGATGAAGACTATTGAATTCAAATGGGATTTATTGAAAAGAATTAAACACAACTCTAAGGATTGGGAACTCGACGAAGGTAAGGAGTTAGGTATAACACCTAAGTTTGATTGTGTTAAATCTTTTATGGATACCGATGCTTTTCATGAATTTAGCACTAAATATGGACTTGACTCTGAGATAGTAGCTTCTTTTTGTGAATCCTTCGCTACTCATGTTGATCTCCCTAAGGAGAAGTGGCTTAAATATCATCCTCCCATTGAAGTAAAAGTAGTTGAACCTATTAAAGTTGAAGAAAAGACTATCACTTATAATGTTGATCATATTGTTCCTACCGCTTATAATGAGAAACCACCTATCCCTACTAGAATAAAGGATCATGCTAAAGCTTCAACTGTGGTTCGTAAGAGTAGTACTAGAACACCTACACCCTCTGAGCAAATTAAAGTTGAACCTAGCATTGCTATGGTTAAAGATCTCTTATCTGATAATATTGATGGGCATGCTATTTACTTTTGTGATGAAGCTGCTAGAATTGCTAGACCCGATACTAAAAATAAACATAGACCTGTTGTAGGCATGCCTGTTATTTCTGTTAAAATATGAGATCAGTGCTATCATGGCTTATGTGATATGGGTGGTAGCGCGAGTGCAATACCTCATTCTTTATATGAAGAAATTGTGCATGATATTGCACCTGCTGAGATAGAAGGTATTGATGTTACAATTAAGCTTGCCAATAGAGATACTATTTCACCTATTGGGGTTGTTAGAGATGTTGAAGTCTTGTGTGGGAAAGTTAAATATCCTGATGATTTTCTTGTTCTTAGTTCCCCACAAGATGAGTTTTGTCCCATTATATTTGGTAGACCCTTCTTGAATACTGTTAATGCTAAGATATATTGCAAAAAGGATGTTGTTACTATTGGTTTAGGGGATATTGAAAGTGCTAGTGATCGACTAGAGGGGGGGTGAATAGGCGATTTTTATGAAAGTCTTCAAAACATGGAAGTTTCGAAGACAAACGATAGAAATAAACCTATTACCATGCCGCGGAAGGTAGACTACACTAAGCTAGCCATAGTCAAGTATTCAATGAAATGAAAGCATAAAGACTAATAGCAGCTAGGCAGTATAGATCAGGATGGAAGATAGTATGAAACCAATCAGAACAAGCAGTCACACAGTGATGACAAATAACTAATGCAAACAAGCAATGACTTCACAAGGACCAATCAGCACATAAATAGATAAGTTAAACAAGTTTGCCTTAAGAAGGCTAGCACAAAAGCAACAACGATCGAAAAGGCAAGGCCTCCTGCCTGGGAGCCTCCTAACTACTCCAAGTCGTCAGCCGCCGTCATGTAGTAGTAGGCACCCTCGGGGGTAGCAGTAGTCTTCTGTGGTGTCGTCTGGCTCCTGGGATCCGTCATCTGGTCGCAACAATCAGGTATGGGGGAAAGAAGTAGCAAAGCAACCGTGAGTACTCATCCAAAGTACTCGCAAGACTTACATCAGATCTAAACTAAGTATGCATCTATATCAAAGGAATGGGTTGTATCTGTGGACTAAACTGCAGAATGCCAGAAGGGAAGGGGAAAGCCTAGCCTATCAAAGACTAGCATTTTCTGGAAACCACCATCTTGTAGCAACAGGAGGGAGTAGAGTAGCGTAAAGTAAAGTAGTAGAAATGTTAGCAACCTCGGCCAGAGATCCTTTCTCGACTCCCTGCGAGAAAGCAATCCCAGAGACATACTATCCAGTTATCATCTCATATCCAAGTCTCATCACAATCCATTTCTCATCACAAGTATCCAGTTCTAGTTGTATCGATCGGGATACAACTCCAAGTGTCTGTTACCGTAGGACAGGCTATCGATAGATGTTTTCTTCCCTGCAGGGGTGCACCAACTTACCCACCACGCTCAATTAACTCCGGTCGGACACACTTTCCTGGGTCATGACCGGTGAGGGAGTCCTGGATTAGGGGGTGTCCGGATGGCCGGACTATACCTTCGGCCGGACTCCTGGACTATGAAGATACAAGATTGAAGACTTCGTCCCGTGTCCGGGAGGGACTTTCCTTGGTGTGGAAGGCAAGCTTGGCGATACGTATATGTAGATCTCCTACCATTGTAACCGACTCTGTGTAACCCTAGCCCTCTCCGGTGTTTATATAAACCGGAGAGTTTTAGTCCGTAGGACGAACAACAATCATACCATAGGCTAGCTTCTAGGGTTTAGCCTCTCTGATCTCGTGGTAGATCTATTCTTGTACTACCCATATCATCAATATCAATCAAGCAGGACATAGGGTTTTACCTCCATCAAGAGGGCCCGAATCTGGGTAAAACATCGTGTCCCCTGCCTCCTGTTACCATCCGACCTAGACGCACAGTTCGGGACCCCCTACCCGAGATCCGTCGGTTTTGACACCGACATTGGTGCTTTCATTGAGAGTTCCTCTGTGTCGTCACTTTTAGGCCCGATGGCTTCTCCGATCATCAACAGCGATGCGATCCAGGGTGAGACTTTTCTCCCCGGACAGATCTTCGTATTCGACGACTTTGCACTGCGGGCCAATTCGCTTGGTCATCTGGAGCAGATGAAAGCTACGCCCCTGGCCATCAGGTCAGATTTGGAAGTTTGAACTACACGGCCGACATCCGCGGAGACTTGATCTTCGATGGATTCGAGCCACAGCCGAGCGCGCCGCACTGTCACGATGGGCATGATTTAGCTCTGTCGCCAAACAGTGCCCTGGAGGCCGCACCCGTGTCCGCTCTGACCCCTAGCTTGGAGCCGACCACACCAACCGAGGATGGGTGGTTAGACACCTCCTCGGGGGCTGCAATCTCTACGGCAATCGAGCCGAACACCAGCCCTATTCTCTGCGAAGCCCGTGACTCCAAGGAGCCGGACTCCTCTCCGGACTCTGAGCCCTCTGCACCCCGACCGATCGAACCCGATTGGGCGCCGATCATGGAGTTCACCGCCGCGGACATCTTTCGGCACTCGCCCTTCGGCGATATTCTGAATTCACTAAAGTCTCTCTCTTTGTCAGGAGAGCCCTGGCCGGACTATGGTCGGCAAGGTTGGGATGTGGATGATGAAGAAATTCAAAGCCCACCCACCACCCACTTCGTAGCCACTGTCGATGATTTAACCGACATGCTCGATTTCGACTCCGAAGACATCGACGGTATGAACGCCGATGCAGGAGACGATCAAGAACCAGCGCCTATAGGGCACTGGAAAGCCACCTCGTCGTATGATATATACATGGTGGACACCCCAAAAGAAGGCAATGGCGATGGAACAGCGGAGGATGACCCCTCCAAGAAGCAGCCTAAGCGCCGGCGTCAGCGGCGCCGCTCTAAATCCCGCCAAAAAAAACGGTGATTCCGGCACGGGGGATAACAACACCCCGGACAGTGCCGAAGACAACCACCTCCAGCAAGATTCAACACAGGAGGATAGAGAAGCCAGCCCTCATGAGAGAGCGGCAGACAGAGAGGTCGAGGACGATAATTATATGCCTCCCTCCGAAGACGAGGCAAGCCTCAACGACGACGAATTTGTCGTGCCGGAGGATCCCGTCGAAAAAGAGCGTTTCAAATGCAGGCTTATGGCCATGGCGAGTAGCCTCAAGAAAAAACAACAACAGCTTAGAGCTGATCAAGATTTGCTAGCCGACAGATGGACTGAAGTCCTTGCGGCCGAAGAGTATGAACTCGAACGCCTGTAACGCCCTCGATGCGGATATATCTCCCACGTGTCGAAGAACGACTTAGAGGCATAACCACATTGAAAGCAATGTCGCAAGTGAGGTAATCTTCACGCAACCCATGTAATACATAAGGGAAAGAGATACATAGTTGGCTTACAATCGCCACTTCACACAATTACATGAATAAAGCATTACATCAACCAGATACAATCAGGGTCCGACTACGGAACCAAAATAAAAGAAGACTACCCCAAATGCTACACAGATCCCCGATCGTCCCGACTGGGCTCCACTACTGATCAACTGGAAACGAAACAACACGAAGGACAAGATCTTCATCGAGCTCATCCTTGAGCTTGGTTGCGTCATCTGCACGGTTCAACGGCACCTGCAAGCTGGTTTTGAAGTATCTGTGAGTCACGGGGACTCAGCAATCTCACACCCTCGCGATCAAGACTATTTAAGCTTATAGGAAGGGTAAAAGGTATGAGGTGGAGCTGCAGCAAGCGACTAGCATATATGGTGGCCAAACATACGCAAATGAGAGCGAGAAGAGAAGGCAAAGCACGGTCGAACAACTATGATCAAGAAGTGATCCTAGAACAACCTACGTCAAGCATTACTCCAACAACGTGTTCACTTCCTGGACTCCGCCGAGAAGAGACCATCACGGTTACACACGCGGTTGATGTATTTTAATTAAGGTCAACTTCAGGTTTTCTACAACCGGACATTAACAAATTCCCATCTGCCCATAACCGCGGGCACGGCTTTCAAAAGTTCATAACCCTGCAGGGGTGTCCCAACTTAGCCCATCACAAGCTCTCACGGTCAACGAAGGATATTCCTTCTAGCGGGAAGACCTGATCAGACTCGGAATCCCGGTTACAAGACATCCTCGACAATGGTAAAACAAGTCCAGCAAGACCACCCACTGTGCCGACAAATCCCGATAGGAGCTGCACATATATCGTTCTCAGGGCACACCGGATAAGCTAAGCGTACGGGAGCCAACGTAACCCAAGTTGCCAAGGGGCGGCCCCGCACGGTGCTCTGGGTTGGACCAACACTCAGAGGAGCACTGACCCGGGGGTTTAATAAAGATGACCCTTGGGCAGGCCTACCCAAGGGAAAGAAAAGGCTAGGTGGCGAATGGTAAAACCAAAGTTGGGCCTTGCTGGAGGAGTTTTATTCAAGGCGAACTGTCAAGGGGTTCCCATTATAACCCAACCGCGTAAGGAACGCAAAATCCGGGAACATAACACCGATATGACGGAAACTAGGGCGGCAAGAGTGGAACAAAACACCAGGCATAAGGCCGAGCCTTCCACCCTTTACCAAGTATATAGATGCATTAATTAAATAAGAGATATTGTGATATCCCAATAAAATATCCATGTTCCAACATGGAACAAGCTCCAATCTTCACCTGCAACTAACAACGCTATAAGAGGGGCTGAGCAAAGCGGTAACATAGCCAAACAACGGTTTGCTAGGACAAGGTGCGTTAGAGGCTTGGTTCAACAATATGGGAGGCATGATAAGCAAGTGGTAGGTATCGCAGCATAGGCATAGCAAAAGAGCGAGCAACTAGCAAGCAAAGATAGAAGTGATTTCGAGGGTATGGTCATCTTGCCTGAAATCCCGCAAGGAAGAAGAACGAGTCCATGATGAAGACAAACGGACGTAGTCGAACGGGTCCTCATAAACGTGACGTTATCGGAACCAACCCGAAGAAGCAACACCGAAAAGAAGCAAACAACATAGTAAACAACCACCACATAAGCATGACATGATGCACAACCAAGTATGATGCATGTCCGGTTTAATGAAACATGGCATGGCAGAATGCACAAACAATCCTACAAATTAAGTGGAGCTCAACATGCAACTCCGTTACATATTGACGAAACACCACATTCAAGTTATTTAGTTCGATCTCGTTTATGTACCCAACAATATTAAATGTTGTTAAGCATGTCAAGAGGTGAAACATAACAAAACTATACCATCTAAACAATTTAAATGGGGCCAGATATAACAAACAACAAACCCGGTAAATCCCCATATGCATTAGTAATTTAATGCAAACAGCACTTTAAACATTCTTGAAGTTGTTATCATGATGCGGATGACATGAACAAGTTTATGCAATTTTTATTAAAAGTTGACAAGAGCATTATGAATCATTGTCACCGTGGTAGAAAGGAAAGGGATGCCACGGCAACGATAACGAAACGGTGCCGCGACAGCGTTCCGGTTCCAGTAACTCGATTGAGATACTGATGCAAAGGAGAAGTGTGCGGATGCGTGCAAAAGATGGTGGGGCGCTCCCGGATTCCGGGTGTCCCACGAGACGATGGTATGGCAATGGGGAACATGCAAGAAAACATGTCAGGCACGGTGCAAACGCGAGCATCTCAAACATCGCAAGCATTCGTTTACGGACGCCGTCTCGAGGTTATACCTTCGAAGCATGTGTTATCGGAGGGGTTCAAGTTCGATGCGGTGTAGTGGAAGTAGACGTTCTTCGGACGTAGAGGGAAGTAGTGGTTCACACGACGGTAGTCGAAGTAGTCGTCCTATCGTTCATCGGCGATCATCGGAGCGTTAGTGGAAGTAGAGGCTCACGACGTCTTGTCGAAAACCACGGCGGCGGTAGTCGTACACAATCGTAGATGTTCAGGGTCGTCGGGGTACTTGTTGGTCGGGTCTTGACGGTCTCGTTTTTGCGACGGTAGTCATGCTAGTCGGCGGAAGTGAAACTTGACGGTCCGAGGGCTCCGGGCATCGTGGTACTTGGCGCAACACCGTCTAGTCGTACATTTGAAGAGGAACTTGGCCATCCGAAGGTGTACTTGGCAAACAACGGTCGTCGTGGTACTCGTCGGTCCACGAAGTCGTTCTCGTAGGTCTTGGCATTTCGTTCGGTACTCGTTCGAGCATCCGTTTGGTCTTGTCGGTGGTGTACTTGGCGAAATTCCATGCAGGCGGTCTTGCATCCTTGGATTCAGTGGCCTTGGCAATGACAACAAAAAGGCAGCAGGGAAGCAGCACGTAGACGACACAGGTGACAGGTAGCTCGGCAAGAGGCGGCAGGGCGAAGCAGCATCGGACGGCGAGGGACAAGAAGCTCCTGCAGGGCCGGTCCGGCGGCAGGGGAGGACCCCGGCGAAGCGCAGCCTGATCCGGTGGCGGCGGCGTTGGCCCGAACGGAGGAAGAGGGAGGCGAGGGCGCGATGAAGGAGGGCGACGACACTGGCAGGTCGGGTCGCCGGCGCGGGCGCCATGGCCGGAGACGGGGAGGCAGCGGCGAGGTCTTGCGGCGTCCATGCGGGGCAAGGCAGGAACACGAGGGGAGGAGGTTGCTGGAGGCGGCGCTTGGCGGCAGGGTTGGCACGGTCGGAGGGGTCTCCGGCGCTGGGTGCAGCGATAGGGCGTGAAGGACGAGGGGGATCGAGGGAGAGATTGACTCGGGCGCGGGCGCTCCTCTCCTGGCGGCGCGGGAGGGAGTAACGAAGGAGGAGGAGGGGTTCGAGGGAGATGTTCGGCTGGCCTAGGGTTAAGGATGGGTCGGAGCGACGGGCCTGGTGCAGGAGATGGGCGGCCCAGGTGTGGATGGCCTAGGAGGTAGGCAAGGGCGCGGCTAGGCCTAGGGAGGCCCAGTTGGGCTCTTCGCTTTCTCTCACTCTTTCCCATCTTTTTCCATTTAAAATAAAACAAAAAAAGAGAAAGAAAAGAAAGAGAAGGTAGGGGAGGACTCTGGGCATGGGGATAATTTTCACGAACTCGTGAAAATGTGCACGGCCCGAGAAAAATTGAAAAGGTCAAGTTTGAAAGATTAAATTCAATTTCATTTGAATTTAAATCAAAAGGTTTGAACTAGGACGGGTTTTTCGAAGTGCCCAAAAATGTTGATAAATTAGGTGGAGCTCCGGAAAATGACGAAAAGGACATGCGGCAAAGATAGAGGCCAAGAGTTGAAATAACGAAAGGCATTGGGATTTTTGCAAGTGTGTTTGCGGTAAATCCAAATAATTGGAATATTTACTATAGCTCTCTAAATATCGAGAGGATATGTTATAAAGAGAATCACCATGTGAATTCCCTCGGTTTAAATGGACTGAAAATCCATATGGTTTATTTATTTGAGTTGCAAAAGATTTATGCGATGATGGCATGATGACATGACGCAATGCACATGATGCAATGATGAATGCAATGAACCAAACAAAACACACAACGAACCCGGAATCCCTGGAAGGCATCGGAAGCTCCGGTCTTGGGGCGTCACAACACTCCACCACTACGAGAGGATCTCGTCCCGAGATCTAGAATGGCACCGGAGGGAAAACGGAAGAGAAAAAGAAGAGGTAAAACTAAGTTGCTTCTTTGACAAACGAGTGAAACGAAAGAACCTTGAAAAGTTGAACAGATTGAAAGAAAGAATACAACGGAGATGAACGAAGTTGAAAACATCCCGTTAGAAAAGAGGAACAAGGAAGAACAAATTCGTATAGCACTTCAGTTGAAAAGAGACACAAAACTTGATAGGATGAAAAGGATTTGAGCAAAGGGGCACAACACTCCGGTTAAATGGGTAAGCACGAAAAGAACACCATTCGAGAAGATGAGAGAAAAGAGCAACATCACAACGCCTCCGGAAGAAATGAGAGGATGGAATGAATGGAGGAGAAAACAATATCTTCTATCTCAAATGATCTTGAAAATCATCTTTAGGGGAAAGTTCGAGCGGAGTTGTTGGAAAACCAACATCGAAAGCATAAACATGATATGGGCTTAAGGAACACATCTCAAAACTTAAGGTGAAATTCTGCCACTAACGAAACAAGATTGGATTGATAACAACAAGGAGACGAGAACTTATTTCACCGGTAGGATAAATGAAGAACTTGGATCATATATGAGCACCATAAATAGCGATAATCCTTAGGGAAGGCTTTAGGTGAAATATAACCCAAGATAACTTCAAAGAAGAGATTGATGGATTTAAAATACCTCATTCCTAACAACATGTGAATCATGAAACATGAACCCAAATTATCAAGAATGGCATAATACCACCTCCAATAATATGGTAGAGAGAATTGCACTCCGGATAGCAAGATGAAGAATGCTTGAGCTCCTCTGAAAAGAATATTGATAAACACTTGTAGAAAGATTTAAGTCCTTGATGAACCAATCATGTAGAACCTCCATGAAGAACTCGGGTAACAAAAAGGATAACGAAAAGAAAGAGAAGTTGAAAACACAAGGTGAAACCTTGTAATGATTTAGATGGATCTCCGTGATAAAATGATTGAAAAAGGTTGGAACTCCGGGAAGAAGAGAAGATGAACAATGGAAATCAGGAATTTGATGAGCCTCCGGAATAAAGAATTAAACGCTTGGATGAAACAAGAATAAGAATTACATTATGCTTATCCTTTACCATTTTAAATTCATGATAATCAACGGATTTGACTTATTTCTTATTCCCATAGAAAAGATTAAGAGAGATATAACATAAACTTAATGGACCACTGTCGGTGTACTAGAGTAGGGGTACCCTAGTATCCCGAACTTGTGCACGGGCAGTCGCAGCATCCCGCGGCAAGGCTTGCCGGGTGACCGCCAAGGTCCTCCGTGGTTCCTTTGGAGCCATTCAAGAACAAAGTATTCAAGTCAAAGAGACAAGACCCCGGCAAGAGGAGCTTGCCGGGAAGGCCATCCAAGGCATCTCAAGACCCCGGCAAGAGGAGCTTGCCGGGAAGGTTAACAAAAGCATCCCAAGACCCCGGCAAGAGGAGCTTGCCGGGAAGGCCACCCAAGGCATTTCAAGGAACTTGCCGCGGCGCACCACGCGTCCCGGCAAGGCCCGGTGAGCGACAAGCTCCCAGGCGCGACAAGACAACGACAGCGGCAAGGCGCTTGCCGCGGCAAGCCATCTCTCTGGGCCCGCGCTCCAGCACATCCACCAACGTGTCGCCCTGGGGCCCTTCCTGGCGTACGTGGCGGGAGGCTGTGCAGCTAGCGGCATGCGGTGGCAAGCGGCGCTGACAAGATCGCCATCGTGGCGAATGGTGGCGTCCCTGGCGGTCCCTTTTTGCACTGTTTAGGCGACACAGACGGGCATTTAAGGCCCTTGTCCCCTGCCGTCAGGGTTAGGTATGATACACTGTAGCAGGTAGCTGTACCTACCGCAGCACCTTTCCATTTTTACCCTTTGCCTCCGTTGCCACCTGTCGGTGACCCCTTGAGCGTATAAAAGGAGGCCCGTGTGTAACGTAGAGGGGGGTTCGAAAAACACTCACGCTCGGTCTTGCTAGCTGCTGGTGTGTACTGTAGCACTCCGCGCTCCCGAGCAAGAAATCAATACAAACCACAAAGCAGGAGTAGGGTTTTACGCATCCGTGCGGCCCGAACCTGGGTAAATCGCTCGCGTGTATCGCCTTGATTTGCTCTTTGCACGATCTCCGCCCCCGCCGAACCGAAAGGGACTCGGTCCGCCGGTCCCATAGGTGCCCGTGGATCAGTACCCCGGCATCTTTGGCGCGCCAGGTAGGGGGCGTCGAAGTTGTGTGAACCAGATCCGGCGTTCTCGCGAGCTAGATCTTCATCATCTTCATCAACATGCCGCTGAAGAAGAAGGTTTCGGAGGCGGCTGCTCAGTCCGCGCCAAACCCACCATCGCCGGAGCAAACGGCTGATGGGGCAGGCGTCGGCGGAAGAACGCGCGTCGACGAGGGAGCTCACGGTGCTGCCAGGTCCAAGGACAAGGCTGCGCTGCCCATCGGCGGCGTAGCCAGCTCCGACAACGACCGGGCGCACTCCAAGACCTCGGCGTCCGTGCATGCACCGCGCCCGTCTCAGGAGGCGCGGGACCGGCAGCGTCATGGTACTCACGGTACCATGCGTTTGCTAGACCAAGATCGAGCTGGTGGATCTCGGAGCGCTCAGGACCACCATGCACGCCAACATGCTGGCGCGAGCGAGACGCAGTCGCCTGGACGGGATACTGCTCCTTCTAACGTGGTTAGAAGTCCGAGCATATCCCGCTCCTCGCACCGTTCGCCACCGCCACCCGCCACTGCAGCAGAAGCTTTGGCGCGAGCTCAGCTGCTCCTAGATTACCCTCCAACGGCGGACAAGATCGACGACTGGAGGGCTACCATCCAGAGTCTCATCGGCTTCGCCAACGGCGACACTCCACGGCAGCCGAGCACATCGCAGCCGCGGCAAGTCAGCCAGGCACGAGCCGGTGGCGACAAGACCGGTGGGGGTGCAACCTCTGTGCACTCTCCGCCCCGAAGGCCAAGATCGCCGACTCGCCGGATCCACCTCGACAGCGACTCCACCGCGTCATCAGATCCACGAGCTCGCCGCGATCAGCGCCAAGTTCTTCACGAACGGCAGCAAGAAGACGCTCGTACTCGCATCGAGCGCCGAAGAGAAGCGCGACGTCAATCAGATCAGCGCGCTGGGCCCTCTGTCGACATGCATGCGCCAGGGTAACCAGGCGACTTGCCGTATGCGGTAGGTTGCCCTGCGTTCACCCGTGAGCTGCGGCAAGTCCAGTGGCCCAGCATGAAGAATTTCAAACCAGATGTACCAGAGAAGTACGACGGCAAGACGCATCCATCGGAGTTCCTCAGCATCTACACCATCGCGGTGCAGGCTGCCGGGGGGCGGGACGACAAGATCCTTGCCAACTACTTCCCGTTAGTGCTCAAGCCCAACGTCAGGTCCTGGCTCATGCACTTGCCGGACAACTCCATATCCTCCTGGGCAGACCTATGCCATCAGTTTGTCGGCGCCTTTACAGGCGGCCACAAACCTCATGGCCAAGAGAGTGACCTTCATCTGCTCGTCCAGAAGGAAGGAGAGCCCCTGCGCAAGTACATTCAGAGGTTCAGCCGTGTACAGTACAACATCCCAGACATCCACCCCGCCGCGGTCATCAGCGCGTTTCATCAGAACGTGCGTAACCGTAGGATGCGGGAGGAGATGGCGATGTGCAGGATCAGAGACGTCAGTGAGCTGTATGCCCTGGCCGACAAGTGTGCACGCGCTGAGGAAGGGAGGAAACTCCCCGGAGAGAATATCGGAGCAGAAGGATCTGACAGTGAAGATACTGCCCCGGCAAAGAGAAACCGGCGGCGGAACAGGAAGAAGAAAGGCAAAGAGGTGCTAGTCGTTGAGAAGTCCGGCAACGAAGGTGGAGCCTACAAAGCCAAGGTTGGTAGCTCCGGCAAGGAGATTGCGGCGTGCGCCAACTGCCAGGCTGTGGCGGTCGCCGACAAGCAGGACGGCTCCGACAAGCAGTACTGCAAGATTCACCGCACCAAGGGCCATGACCTCCAGAGCTGCAAGAAGGTCGAGCAGCTTATCCAGCAGCAAAAGGCTGAGTATGAGCGACGCGACAAGGAGAGGGCCCAAGGACGTGTTGGAGAATCCGGCAAGAAACGCGCCGGCCAGGGAGGACGCCGCGGCAAGGCCAAGCAGCGGCAAGGAGATAGACCTCCCCGCGACCGCGACAACGATGAAGACGACGACGACGAAGACATGGATGATGTCGAGACCAGTGAGCAGGAGTTCCAGAAAGCCACAGAAGTCCTAAGCGTTGACGGTGGTGCTTCTCTGCATACTTCACACCGCCAACTCAAGCAGTGGGTGCGGGAAGTCAATGCAACGGAACCACCTGTCGAATCGCGCAAGCTTCTGAAATGGTCCAGCACGCCTATCATCTTTGACATTGAGGACCACCCTGATCGCACAACTGCGGTCGGGTGTTTGCCGATGTTGGTTTCACCAACTATCCGCAACCTCAAGGTCACTAAGATGCTTGTTGACGGCGGGGCCGGCTTGAATCTCATCTCCTCCGCTGTACTCCAAAAACTCCAGATCCCTGACAGCGAGCTCGAAGAGACCGACACATTCCAAGGAATCAACCCGGGAAGGAGCAAGCCGAAGGGGAAAGTCACACTGCTGGTAACATTTGGCAGCGAGCTAAACTTCAGGACTGAGAGAGTCACTTTTGACGTTGCCGATATTCCATTACCTTACAATGGGATACTTGGCCGTCCAGCACTCGCCAAGTTCATGGCAGCCTCTCACTACGCATATAACATGCTGAAGATGCCAGGCCCGATAAGCGTCATCTCTGTCCCCGGCGACAAGAAGGATGCTCTTGTCTGTGCCGACAAGATCTACCGGGAAGCAGCAGCCGCAGCAGATCACAAGTCACTTGCCGCTGAAGCTCCCGGGGGGAAGAAGACCAAGTCCGGCAAGAGTTCTGATGCCCACTCCGGCAAGCGCACCTCTTCGGAGTGCTGCGCTGCCGTCGAGGACGCACCATCGAGCTCCACCGGCAAGTATAAGAAGACGATGGCAGCTCCGCCAGAGACGAAGAAGGTGTCCACCAAGGAGGACGGCACTGGTGGTACCTTCACCATCAGTGCCACTCTCGGCCCTAAATAGGAAAGCGCGCTCGTTGCTTTCCTGCGGGCGAATGTCGACGTGTTTGCGTGGCAACCGTCTGACATCCCCGGTGTTCCCAGGAAAGTAATTGAGCACCATCTTGCTGTTTGTCCTCATGCGCGGCCCGTCAAGCAGAAGGTCAGGAAGCAGGCAGTGGAGCGCCAAGAATTCATTGCAGAAGAGATCAAGAAGCTGGAAGCAGCATGCCTTGTTAGAGGAGTGCTCCATCCTACGTGGTTGGCCAATCCTGTAGTCGTGCGCAAGGCAAACGGGAAATGGAGACTTTGTATCGATTTTACCGATGTTAACAAAGCTTGTCCCAAAGACCCATTTCCTTTGCCGCGCATTGACCAGATTGTTGACTCCACAGCCGGATGTGATTTGCTTTCATTTCTTGACGCATACTCAGGATATCATCAGATCTTCATGGCAGAAGAAGATGAGGAGAAGACCGCATTTATTACTCCATGTGGCACGTACTGTTTCGTACGGATGCCTTTCGGATTAAAAAATGCTGGGTCAACATTTGCAAGAGTAGTCCATGTCGCTCTTGAGCCGCAAATACACAGAAATGTGGAAGCATACATGGATGACATAGTGGTCAAGAGCAAGGACAGAGCAACCCTGATTCAAGATTTAGACGAGACCTTTGCAAATCTGCGCAAGATCAGCCTCAAGCTCAACCCAGAGAAGTGTGTGTTTGGAGTTCCCTCCGGCAAGCTTCTCGGGTTCTTCGTGTCTCAGCGGGGAATTGAAGCCAATCCCGACAAGATCAAGGCCATTGAGCAGATTGAAGCACCCAAGCGCGTCAAGGATGTACAAAGACTTGCCGGTTGCGTGGCTGCTCTCAGCAGGTTTATCTCTAGGTCTCCTGAGCGCGCCCTGCCGTTTTTCAAATTATTGAAAAAGGCAGGTCCAATGAGATGGACTCCGGAAGCGGAGGCTGCGCTGCAAGACTTGAAGAGATACCTGTCCTCCCCTCCAATACTTGTCGCACCTAAGCCACAAGAGAAGTTGCTGCTGTACATAGCGGCAACCAATCAAGTGGTTAGTGCTGCGTTAGTAGCAGAGAGGGAGGCAGATGACGAGCCAGCAACCACGGCAAGCGCATCCAGCGACAAGCAGGAGGCTTCCCCGGCAAGCTCTGGTCCCGACAAAGATGAATCTGCGCAGATGCGAGAGGAGATACAGAAGAAAATGGTGCAGCGCCCAGTTTACTTTGTCAGTTCCCTTCTGCAGGGGGCTAGGTCAAGGTACTCTGGCGTGCAGAAATTGCTTTTTGGCCTTCTCATGGCCTCGAGAAAGCTGCGCCATTACTTCCAAGCACATGAGATCACAGTTGTCACTCGCTTTCCGCTGAAGAGGATATTGCAGAATCCAGAAGCGACAGGCAGGATTGTTGAGTGGGCACTGGAACTGTCAAGCTTTGGCCTCAAGTTTGAAAGTACTTCAACTATCCAGAGCAGAGCATTGGCAGCATTTATAGCAGAATGGACGCCAACACCAGATGAAGAAATTCCAGAAACGAGCATCCCCGTCAAGGAAGCAAGCAAAGAGTGGCTGATGTACTTTGATGGTGCCTTTTCACTGCAAGGCGCCGGCGCTGGCGTGCTGCTTGTCGCATACGCCGGAGAGCACCTCAAGTACGTAGTCCAGATGCACTTTCCCAAGGAGCAAGCAACAAACAATACTGCAGAGTATGAAGGCTTGCTTGCCGGTCTCAGGATCGCAGCAGACCTTGGGATCAAGAAGCTCATTGTCAGGGGTGACTCACAACTTGTCGTCCGCCAAGTAAATAAGAGTTACCAGAGTCCGTTGATGGAAGTTTACGTTAACGAAGTGAGAAAGCTAGAAGAGCACTTTGACGGCCTACAAATGGAGCATGTTCCAAGAGCTCAGAACGCCATTGCCGATGGCCTATCAAAGTGCGCCGCACTTAAGTTACCTGTGGAACCAGGGATCTTTGTGCTCAAGCTGACTCAGCCGTCCGTAACGCCATCAACTGGACAGAGCAAGAAGAGGAAGTTGATTTCTGGTGACTATTTGCCGGCAGAGCTTCCCGAAGCCGCCGCCAAAAAGGTCCCCAAGATCAACGCCAAGAGCGCTGCGGAGCAGTCTGCTCCGGCAAGCCCTAGGGTTTGTTCCGTTGAAGCAGAAGCTCCCGACAAGTTTTGCTCCGGCAAGCTTGCCGGGGAACGTCGCGCTCCGGCAGAGCCGTAGGTTCTCGCCGTAGAAGCGGGTGTTCCCGCAGCAGTCCCCAAGATCAACGCCAAAAGCGCTGAGGAGCAGTCTGCTCCGGCAAACCCCAGGGTTTGTTCCGTTGAAGCAGAAGCTCCCGACAAGTTTTGCTCTGGCAAGCTTGCCGGGGAACGTCAAGCTCCGGCAGACCCGCAGGTTCTTGCCCTAGAAGCGGACGTTCCCGCAGCCGCAGATTTGCCTTTAGTCCTTGTTGTCGAGCCACAAGCTCCAGCATGGGCGCAGCAGATTGTCCGTTTCCTTCAGACAGGAGAACTTCCCGAAGAGCAAGAAGAAGCGGAAAGAGTAGCCCGGCAGTCAAGTATGTACCAGTTTGTCGACAAGACACTGTACAGAAGAAGACTCAACGGTGTGAAATTGAAGTGTATTCACCGGGAAGACGGACAAAAGCTGTTGGCAGAGATACATGGAGGCATATGTGGTCACCACATTGGCGCAAGAGCACTTGTCGGTAAAGCATTCCGGCAAGGTTTCTTTTGGCCGACAGCCCTCCAGGATGCAACTGCACAAGTAACCAAGTGTGAAGCGTGCCAGTTCCATTCCAAGCAGATACACCAACCAGCTCAAGCTCTCCAGACGATCCCTTTATCCTGGCCATTTTCGGTCTGGGGGCTCGACATCCTCGGCCCCTTTCCCCGAGCAGTCGGGGGCTTTGAGTACTTGTACGTAGCAATCGACAAGTTCACAAAGTGGCCGGAAGTGGAACCAGTGAGGAAGGTGACAGCACAGTCAGCAGTCAAGTTCTTCAGGTCGATTGTTTGCCGCTTCGGGATCCCTAACAGGATAATCACCGACAACGGTACACAATTCACGAGCCGCACCTTCATGCAGTACGTCCAAGATCTTGGCGCCAAGGTCTGCTTCGCTTCTGTTGCTCACCCGAGAAGCAACGGTCAAGCGGAGAGGGCAAATGCTGAAGTGCTGCGCGGGCTCAAGACCAGAACTTTCGACAGGCTGCACAAGTGCGGAAGAAACTGGATCGAGGAGCTGCCGGTGGTTCTTTGGTCGATCAGAACGACGCCAAATCGAGCCACTGGACAGACACCTTTTGCTCTAGTCTATGGAGCAGAGGCAGTTATCCCCACGGAACTCGTATACGGGTCACCTCGAGTGCTCGCTTATGATGAGCTTGAGCAAGAGCAGCTGCGACAAGATGACGCGCTGCTCCTTGAGGAAGACCGTCTTCAGGCTGCTGCGCGAGCTGCTCGCTACCAGCAAGCTTTGCGCCGCTACCATAGCCGCAAAGTTAATGCCAGAAGTCTCGAGGAAGGCGAACTTGTTCTTCGGCGTGTTCAGTCCGCCAAGAATTCCAACAAGTTGACGCCGAAGTGGGAAGGCCCTTACCGGGTGAAACGAGTCACTAGGCCTGGCGCTGTCCGCCTTGAGACCGAAGATGGAATTCCGGTGAGCAACTCCTGGAACATTGAGCATCTTCGTAAGTTTTACCCGTAAGGCGCGGTTGCCGGAACCTGTTCCGGCAACCACCTTTTGTACAAGTCTTGCCGCTGTTGCATGTTATCCTTTGTACAAAGCCGGGCGCAGACCCCGTGCATAAGTAAAGCTCATGTGCTCCGCACATTTTATCGATTTCATGCTTCTTATTTTTTGGCATATATGATCTGACACTTTGTGCAGCACCTACTCCACGGTAAGCAATAACGAGCCGTAAAGGCCCATATCTGTATTGTCTCTTCTTTCTTTTTGAAAGCAAGGTTCCCCTCGCCCACAAGTTTGCCGGGGGGAAAGGAGAAGATAAGGGTATGGACCAAGCGTCGTTCAAGAAAGTTTCGCCTTGCCGGGAAGCAAACAACAGAAAAGCTAAGTTGCCAAAGTTTGAGAAATCAAAATTTTAAAATTTTAAGTTATCTCCCTTGAACGACCGCACTTTGTATGGAAAACCTGTGCGCGGAGGAACCAACTCGTAGCTAGTTGCGCCCTTACTTTGTTTCGAGTCCGCTCAACAACTTAAGTGAGCTGCTAGCGCCCTTACTTTGTTTCGAGTCCGCTCAGCAACTTAAGTGAGCCGCTAGCGCCCTTACTTTGTTTCGAGTCCGCTCAGCAACTTAAGTGAGCTGCAACTAGTTGCGACAAGGTTTCTTGCCGGTAGCGGCACCGCCAGCAGGCTGCTGACGTTCCGCACTCAGCGCTCGCGGCTCAGGTGCCTGCACTGGCAAGTTCCCTAAAAGCGTAGGGTAAAAGGACATACAAAGGGAGGGATCAAGTAAAGTGAATAACATTGCAATCATTCCATAGAACAAAGCTATATTACAAAGATAGCTTGTCGCAGCTCTAACAGAGTGTTTTCATAACATAATAAACAGCGACAAGGAAAGAAGAAATGGGCGGCCTAATCTACGCGATCGTCTTCGACCCTCTTGATCCCGCTCACCTTGTCCACAATGGGTGCGACAAGGGCCTTGAGCTCCTCCAGATCAGCATCCGGCGGCAAGGTCCTGAGGACGTTGGTGAGGCGGAGGCCCGGATTGCGGAAGGCCACCTTCATCAACACTTTCTGAAGAGCTCCCGCGCAGATCTTGCGCGACTCGTCGTCCAGCTGCTTCGGGATCCTCTCCCGGAGCCGCTGAAGGGCCGTCGCCACGCCCTTGAAGAACAAGACGAGCTTGGCGCTGGGTTGGAGGTTCTCGTCGGAGGGATACCTGAGATCCTCCATCCCCAGCTGCGCCAGCTCCTTGTCGATGTCTGTGGCGGCATTCACAAGACTCTCCGTCCAGTGCATCACAGTTTCACTGAAAGCGTTCTGGGCGGCGGCAGCACTCTCCAGCAGCGCCTTGTCGGCCTTGATTTCTTCCTTCAAGGCCGCCTCCCGCTTCTTGGCGCTGTCCAGAGTCTTGGTCAAAGTGGTTAGCTTCAACTCAAGATCCACGTTGGAGACCTTGGCGGCGCTGAGCTCTTTGCCCTTCTCGGCAAGATCGGCTTCTAGCCGCGCCACCTTCGTCTCCAACTCCTTCTTGGCGGCCTCGGCGGCGGCGGCGTCCTCTGCTTGCTTGAGGGCTCCGCCAAGTTTCTCCTCGCGCGCGGCAAGCTCCTCCTCCTGGGCGTCGAGATTGACCTTCCGCTGCGCCAGCTCGCCCTCCTCCGCGGCTAACTTCACAGCGGCAAGTCGCTGCCGCTCTTCGACTTCGGCCTTCTCGAGGAGGAAGGCCTTCTGCGCTTCAGCGAGCTGCTCCGGCTCCTCCGCCAGGGACCGGAGGGCTTCCCGGTGGAAACCTCCGAGCTCCTCCACGCGCTTCTCGATATCAGCTCCCGCCTTCGCGACAAGCGCCTCGCGGGATTCCAGCTTGGCTTGCCGCGCGCGGTAGAGCGACATCAGCTTCCGCAGCAGCCGCTCTTCTTCGGGCTCGTTGCTGCTGCTGCTTGGCGCGTCAACCACCGTCAACCCCGCGGAGGCAAGAACTTCTCCGTCGAAGATCTCCCCCTCGACCGGCGCCCTGGAGCTTCACGCCCAGGGGAGGTTGATGAAGACGCCTTCGCCGGCCTTCAAGTAGACGCCTGGCTGGGGCTCCTCGGAGCTTGGCGCTGCGGCTTCGGCGGACGGGTCGGTGGTCGGTGTAGCGCCTGGCGCTCCTGCGGCCTTAGGGCCGTCAGTGCGATCACCAGACCCTTCGCCAGTTGCTGCGGCGGCAGCCTTGGCGGCCTCTGCGCCGGCGGCATCACCAGCACCGGCTGCTTCGTCGGCGGCGACCTCGGTCTCCATCTGCTCCGCAGCGGATGGATCTGACAGCCAAAAAAGGGGGAAGAGTCAAGCAAAAATCCAACAAAAAGAAGATCAAAAGAAGAAGAACCCAAGGGAAGTTTTGAAGCAAGAGGAGTACCTGCACCAGTTTCTGCAGTCGTGGTCTCCGCCGTCGGGGGGCCGCTGGTACTGTCCCTTGCCGGAGACTTCTCCCTTACCGGGAAGCCCTCCCTTGCCGGAGAGTTCTCCCTTGTCGGGGAATTCTCCCTTGGCTCCTGGTGGGGCTGCTCGGCTCCTACACAAGTCAACAAGCAGATATCAGCAAAGACAAGTACCCATGCGCGCCTCGCAGCGGAAAGCAAATCATACACTTACGCTGGGGGCTGCCCTGGAGAAAAGTCGCCGGGTCCGGCAAGGTTGTCTCGGGCGCGCCACCTGCTGTCGCAGTAGGCTCGTCCTCGATGACGATCACCGGGACCTTAGCTCTCTTTGCCGCTCTCTGGGCCAGAGTCCTAAAGAGGAACAAGTTCAGAGAAAAGCAAGTCAGATACAAGACAAACAGCAAGGATTGAAGAACTACAAGTACAGCAAGAGAAGCTTACTCTTCTTCTTCTTCCTCGTCGGAGCTGAACGCGGAGAAGTCGAAGTCCGGCGCGCGCCCGGCGCGAGGAGGCGGAGGGGTAGCTTCCCTTGGCCGCTTGGCGGGAGCAGTGGCGGTGGTCTGAGACGATCCCGCTCCGGCTGTCGGCGCGGCGTGAGCAGCGGCAGGAACTGAAGCGGTGGTCCGGCTAGACTCCGCTCCAGTTGCCGTCGCAGCATGAGGCGCTCCCGCGGCAACGGTGTTTGCCGCGGTGGAGCGTGTCACGCGGCGTGGCGTCTGTTGACCCGCTTGACGCTCCGCCACGTCACCGGCCTTGCGGAGACGCCTTCTTGGTGGGGATGGAGGCTCTGCTTGCGGCGAGCTGCCCGAAGATGAGGAGGAAGAGGAGTTGATTTCCAACGAGCCGCTCGTGTCCTTGGCGGGCTCGCTCGGCTCGGCGTCACGCCCGGCAAGCTCCTTCTTGCCGGCGGGCTCCCCTCGCTCGGCACGGCTTGCCGCTTCTGCTGCATCTGCCTCCTCCACAGTGAACCCAAACTCGCCCGCGGGCGCAGCTGCCGCCGCCTCTTCCAGCCTAGTGGCGATGAGCGCCATCTCCGCATCCGTGGTGTCGCGGGTGAGGCTGTCCTTCTCGTCGGAGCGGATCGGCACTTCCACCAAGTCATCGAAGAACTGCTGCACGACGTCGTCTGCAGGCTCCTGCCAAGTTGGCACAATCCCATGCGAGTCGCACTCCGGCATCATTGCACGGATGCGGTCGAGCGAGGAATTGTTGCACAGCGGAACGACGCCCCCCGGCAACCTGAAAACCTCGGGATGTTGGGGGTCATACTTGAAGAGCTCCTGAAGCATCGCGTTGAGCTCCAGGACTGTGAAGTTGTAATTGAGGCCCGGCCGCAGCCTCATGATGTCTGCCGCATTCTTGAACTCCCAAGTGGGCCTCCCCCGTTCCTGCAGGGGGGCGATGCGGCGGCGAAGAAAGTCTGCGTCAACAGCGCCTACAGTAAGCCCGGCAAGCTTGAGGCGCAGGATCCTGGTGATGGCAATCTTCAGCCTGTCATCTTCTGGGGCCACGTCACTCCAATCGCTGCCGCGTGCTACTGGGGTTCGGCGCCGGGTGGTGAATGGCTGCGGGTTCTCCTCGTCAATCCAGCACCAATCTGCCCTCCACTCCTCCCACTTGCCGCGGAATTCTCCCTCCAGATACGTTTCCTTCTTGCCGGCCCTTGAGATCCAGGCGATTCCGCCGGATAGAGATTCTCCTCTCTCTACTCGGGGTATGAAGAAGTGGCGGAAGAGGGCTACGTTGGGAAGGACTCCGACAAAGTTTTCGCAGAGATGTGCGAAAACTGCCATGGTCAGAACGGCATTGGGGGTGAAGTCAAGGAGGTGGAATCCGTAGGTATTCATGATGTCGCAGAAGAACTCAGAGAAAGGCGGGCAGAGCCCGCAGTAGAAGAACAGAGCAAAGAAAGGGTACCCATTTGGGGCCTTCTTCCAAGCGGCGGCGGGGAGTACCTTCGTGCGCGGATGCGCTCGCGTCTCCGCCGACCAGAAAAGGTAGTAGTTCTCCCTCAGCTCCTTCGCGCCAAGCTTGGGGGGGAAGACGACCCGCTCCTTCCGCAGCGCCGCGAGCCGCTGCGCCTCGGTCGACTTCACGGCCTTCCCCTTGTCGGCTTTTGGAGCCATGGCGGAAGCAGTGGAGGAGGTCGACGGCGTTGGTGGTGCTGGTGGCAATGTGGGGGCGGAGCGCTGCTCTCTCTCTCTCAGCTTTGGGAAGGCGAGGGAGCGGCGGAGATTTCTGAGATTGGAACGGCAACGGGCGAGTGGGCGAACTGCCCCTGTTTCCCCTGCTTATAAAGAGGGAGGGGGCGGACGTTCCGCATTTTCGAATAAAGAAACCACCCACGATCTCTCCCACGACGCCGCATTCAACGCGTGCCGTTCGGGGAGGGCGCGGTGGATACGGAGTAAGATACGGCGTAACCTAGGCCGCGCGTGCCCGTGCCCTGTTTTGGGCCTGGCCCAACAGCGCTCGGCACCGTGTATGGCCCAGGCCCGGGGGCTCCTGTCGGTGTACTAGAGTAGGGGTACCCTAGTATCCCGAACTTGTGCACGGGCAGTCGCAGCATCCCGCGGCAAGGCTTGCCGGGTGACCGCCAAGGTCCTCCGTGGTTCCTTTGGAGCCATTCAAGAACAAAGTATTCAAGTCAAAGAGACAAGACCCCGGCAAGAGGAGCTTGTCGGGAAGGCCATCCAAGGCATCTCAAGACCCCGGCAAGAGGAGCTTGCCGGGAAGGTTAACAAAAGCATCCCAAGACCCCGACAAGAGGAGCTTGCCGGGAAGGCCACCCAAGGCATTTCAAGGAACTTGCCGCGGCGCACCACGCGTCCCGGCAAGGCCCGATGAGCGACAAGCTCCCGGGAGCGACAAGACAACGACAGCGGCAAGGCGCTTGCCGCGGCAAGCCACCTCTCTGGGCCCGCGCTCCAGCACATCCACCAACGTGTCACCCTAGGGCCCTTCCTGGCGTACGTGGCGGGAGGCTGTGCAGCTAGCGGCATGCGGTGGCAAGCGGCGCTGACAAGATCGCCATCGTGGCGAACGGTGGCGTCGCTGGCGGTCCCTTTTTGCACTGTTTAGGTGACACAGACGGGCATTTAAGGCCCTTGTCCCCTGCCGTCAGGGTTAGGTATGATACACTGTAGCAGGTAGCTGTACCTACCGCAGCACCTTTCCATTTTTACCCTTTGCCTCCGTTGCCACCTGTCGGTGACCCCTTGAGCGTATAAAAGGAGGCCCGTGTGTAACGTAGAGGGGGGTTCGAAAAACACTCACGCTCGGTCTTGCTAGCTGCTGGTGTGTACTGTAGCAATCCGCGCTCCCGAGCAAGAAATCAATACAAACCACAAAGCAGGAGTAGGGTTTTACGCATCCGTGCAGCCCGAACCTGGGTAAATTGCTCGCGTGTATCGCCTCGATTTGCTCTTTGCACGATCTCCGCCCCCGCCGAACCGAAAGGGACTCGGTCCGCCGGTCCCATAGGTGCCCGTGGATCAGTACCCCGGCAACCACCGGTAGGATTAAAGCAACGAATAAATAAATATTACAACGAAGGAAGAGAGATCTTGAACGACCCACCGTAAGAATTAAGAATGAACGAAGAGAAGATAAAGAAAACACCGGGACGAATTATAAAATGAACGAAGATGCTTGAGAGGATTTAGATACATGGGAACGAAGAGATCACGAGCCGATTAGATATCACTTGAACGAAACACCGGTAAGATTGGAGAATGATAACTGAAAGCTGAGAATGAATAATATTTGAAAAGATGGCCTTCGGAGGAATGAATGGAAACAACTCATGAAATGCTCCGGGTGGGTCAAAATAATTCTGACAATCGAAAATGATTATGAGAGGATAGTCTCGAACTAGAGCCACGAATCTCTGAGAGAACGGATAAGATATGGATGTAAAACTCTTCTTCGGTCTTCAAATTCTGAGAATTACGGCGGGACACACCACGAAGAATTGTTGAAGCACTCCGTAATGAAGAAGAATGGAAAAGTTGAACCAACGATGAAAAGAATTTGAAAGATCTTGGAGAAATACATATGACTGATGATGAATCATTCTTACGTCAAACTTCGAAAAGAAATTTGAGGATAGCTCTGGGAAAATAAGAAGAGTCAGGTAAGATCCTGGGAAAAGACCTGTGGGTTAGGGCCCACTCAAAAGAAACACCGTCGAAATGATTTAAAAGAGAGGATTGCGCCGGTTGAATTAAATGACTTGAAAGAGATAACATCCTCGAAAGAGTTTGAATGAAAGCAGAGTGGAAACACGAATCTTGGAGATATCTTCAACACTCCGGAATAATAGAATGGAGAGAAATGAATGAATATGAGGAGCACCGGCATGAGAGGGTATTTGAAACGAGGAAAAGAATATGATCAACACAGAAAACTTGAATTGAAACCACCGGAGGAGAAAACGAGTGAAAAGTGACGAACTTGAAGCTCTGTTAGAAACTTCTTGAGAATCACCGGATACGAACATTGAAAGAAAAGAATGAAGAGACTTCACATAAATAAGATGGACACATGATCAAGAAATCTGAATCCTTGAAGAAAAAGGGTGGGTGGGCGGGAAAAACAAAGGCAACTTGGAGATGGATGAAACAAACAACATTGAGACGACTTGAGTTGATCTTGCGGATGTTGAAATGATTGGATCCACTTGAGGAGGAGCACGTCGGTTGAAAATGATTGTCATGACAATCTCGATTATCATGAAGGATTAGTATTCACATAGGAGTATGAGAACACCGCTTAGGAAAGGTATGGAATCAACATTTGACTTCGAAGCCACTCGAATACCACAACTCAAAACAAAACAAAGGATTAGCTTGCAGAATAAGCCAGAACAAACATATGATTGAGATTTTGTCCGAAGTTTTCGTGGTGGGGCCTAACGGGCTTGATCGTACAGCACCATCATGTACAAGGCAGTGCACATGACATACGAAGCGTCCCCAAGTCGGCATAGCCAAGGACTCTTTAAGACACAACGAGACCACTGTAAAACCAACCGTGGATAGGCGGACCACTAGACGTCGAACCCCAATTTCATATCATACATCTGTCGGAAAGATATCCTAAGAGCTACTTGAATTCCCACTTATAAACTCCCAAAATTTTCTGGTTATGCAATCAGGTGTTGGGGATACAGGGGAAGCATAATATCTCACCCAAAACTAGCAAATCCTACATCCAGCTGTATCCATCCTTCAACACATAACCAAGAAACCTTCGGAAATTGTCTACCTCAACCTTCAAAAAGCATCCGTTATACAAGTTATGGCAATACTCCCGAACTCCCGCCCCAGTACTGGGTGGCGTCGAGGTTATCTCACCAACAACTGCATAAAAGAGATTTTCGATGTCGGCGAAACTAAACTCAGGTATTCCAGAACTGCAACGATAAAATTGTGACGACAACACCTCGGAGCTCAACTCCCCGGGACACTGCCACAACCCTAAATGTCAGGAGGCACCAAGAACAATGTTCTCGTCACAAAACCATCGGAACGATTCCAAGATACCCGCGTGATCCTAAAAAAATAGTGAAATTTGAGAAGAGAAGAGTCAAAACTCTACGTCAGGATACCTTACCAAAGCGATGAAGGGACTGGGAGAAAGAATTCCTAAACTCTCCGATATATAATTCCTAAATGACTCGAAACATTTTTCTAGACTCAACTCGTCCGCTAATTCGATCAAGCAGTGGGGGCTGCTAAGGTCGGGGAAGGCTCTGATACCAACTTGTAACGCCCTCGATGCGGCTATATCTCCCACGTGTCGAAGCACGACTTAGAGGCATAACCGCATTGAAAGCAATGTCGCAAGTGAGGTAATCTTCACACAACCCATGTAATACATAAGGGAAAGAGATACATAGTTGGCTTACAATCGCCACTTCACACAATTACATGAATAAAGCATTACATCAACCAGATACAATCAGGGTCCGACTACGGAACCAAAATAAAAGAAGACTACCCCAAATGCTACACAGATCCCCGATCGTCCCGACTGGGCTCCACTAATGATCAACTGGAAATGAAACAACACGAAGGACAAGATCTTCATCGAGCTCCTCCTTGAGCTTGGTTGCGTCATCTGCACGGTTCAACGGCACCTGCAAGCTGGTTTTGAAGTATCTGTGAGTCACGGGGACTCAGCAATCTCACACCCTCGCAATCAAGACTATTTAAGCTTATGGGAAGGGTAAAAGGTATGAGGTGGAGCTGCACCAAGCGACTAGCATATATGGTGGCTAAACATACGCAAATGAGAGCGAGAAGAGAAGGCAAAGCACGGTCAAACAACTATGATCAAGAAGTGATCCTAGAACAACCTACGTCAAGCATTACTCCAACACCGTGTTCACTCCCCGGACTCCGCCGAGAAGAGACCATCACGGTTACACACGCGGTTGATGTATTTTAATTAAGGTCAACTTCAGGTTTTTCTACAACCAGACATTAACAAATTCCCATCTGCCCATAACCGCGGGCACGGCTTTCGAAAGTTCATAACCCTGCAGGGGTGTCCCAACTTAGCCCATCACAAGCTCTCACGGTCAACGAAGGATATTCCTTCTAGTGGGAAGACCCGATCAGACTCGCAATCCTGGTTACAAGACATCCTCGCCAATGGTAAAACAAGTCCAGCAAGACCACCCGCTGTGCCGACAAATCCCAATAGGAGCTGCACATATCTCGTTCTCAGGGCACACCGGATAAGCTAAGCGTACGGGAGCCAACGTAACCCAAGTTGCCAAGGGGCGGCCCCGCACGGTGCTCTGGGTTGGACCAACACTCAGAGGAGCACTGGCCTGGGGGTTTAATAAAGATGACCCTTGGGCAGGCCTACCCATGGGAAAGAAAAGGCTAGGTGGCGAATGGTAAAACCAAAGTTGGGCCTTGCTGGAGGAGTTTTATTCAAGGCGAACTGTCAAGGGGTTCCCATTATAACCCAACCGCGTAAGGAACGCAAAATCCGGAAACATAACACCGATATGACGGAAACTAGGGCGGCAAGAGTGGAACAAAACACCAGGCATAAGGCCGAGCCTTCCACCCTTTACCAAGTATATAGATGCATTAATTAAATAAGAGATATTGTGATATCCCAATAAAATATCCATGTTCCAACATGGAACAAGCTCCAATCTTCACCTGCAACTAACAATGCTATAAGAGGGGCTGAGAAAAGCGGTAACATAGCCAAACAACGGTTTGCTAGGACAAGGTGGGTTAGAGGCTTGGTTCAACAATATGGGAGGCATGATAAGCAAGTTGTAGGTATCGCAGCATAGCCATAGCAAAAGAGCGAGCAACTAGCAAGCAAAGATAGAAGTGATTTCGAGGGTATGGTCATCTTGCCTGAAATCCCGCAAGGAAGAAGAACGAGTCCATGATGAAGACAAACAGATGTAGTCGAACGGGTCCTCACAAACGCGACGTTATCGGAACCAACCCGAAGAAGCAACACCGGAAAGAAGCAAACAACATAGTAAACAACCACCACATAAGCATGACATGATGCACAACCAAGTATGATGCATGTCCGGTTTAATGAAACATGGCATGGCAAAATGCACAAACAATCCTACAAATTAAGTGGAGCTCAACATGCAACTCCGTTACATATTGATGAAACACCACATTCAAGTTATTTAGTCGATCTCGTTTATGTACCCAACAATATTAAATGTTGTTAAGCATGTCAAGAGGTGAAACATAACAAAACTATACCATCTAAACAATTTAAATGGGGCCGGATATAACAAACAGCAAACCCGGTAAATCCCCATATGCATTAGTAATTTAATGCAAACAACACTTTAAACATTCTTGAAGTTGTTATCATGATGCGGATGACATGAACAAGTTTATGCAATTTTTATTAAAAGTTGACAAGAGCATTATGAAGCATTTGTCACCGTGGTAGAAAGGAAAGGGGTGCCACGGCAACGATAACGAAACGGTGCCACGGCAGCGTTCCGGTTCCGGTAACTTGATTGAGATACCGATGCAAAGGAGAAGTGTGCGGATGCGTGCAAAAGATGGTGGGGCGCTCCCGGATTCCGGGTGTCCCACGAGACAACGGTATGGCAACGGGGAACATGCAAGAAAACATGTCAGGCACGGTGCAAACGCGAGCATCTCAAACATCGCAAGCATTCATTTACGGACGCCGTCTCGAGGTTATACCTTCGACGCGTGTGTTATCGCAGGGGTTCAAGTTCGATGCGGTGTAGTGGAAGTAGACGTTCTCCGGACGTAGAGGGAAGTAGTGGTTCACGCGACGGTAGTCGAAGTAGTCGTCCTATCGTTCATCGGCGATCATCGGAGCGGTAGTGGAAGTAGAGGCTCACGACGTCTTGTCGAAAAGCATGGTGGCGGTAGTCGTACACAATCGTAGATGTTCAGGGTCGTCGGGGTACTTGTCGGTCGGGTCTTGACGGTCTCGTTTTTGCGACGGTAGTCATGCTAGTCGGCGGAAGTGAAACTTGACGGTCCGAGGGCTCCGGGCATCGTGGTACTTGGCACAACACCGTGTAGTCATACATTTGAAGAGGAACTTGGCCATCCGAAGGTGTACTTGGCGAACAACGGTCGTCGTGGTACTCGTCGGTCCACGAAGTCGTTCTCGTAGGTCTTGGCGTTTCGTTCGGTACTCGTTCGAGCATCCGTTTGGTCTTGTCGGTGGTGTACTTGGTGAAATTCCACGGAGGCGGTCTTGCATCCCTGGATTCAGTGGCCTTGGCAATGACAACAAAAAGGCAGCAGGGAAGCAGCACGTAGACGACGCAGGTGACAGGTAGCTCGGCAAGAGGCGGCAGGGCGGAGCAGCATCGGACGGCGAGGGACAAGAAGCTCCTGCAGGGCCGGTCTGGCGGCAGGGGAGGACCCCGGCGAAGCGCAGCCTGATCCGGTGGCGGCGGCGTTGGCCCGAACGGAGGAAGAGGGAGGCGAGGGCGCGATGAAGGAGGGCGGCGGCACTGGCAGGTCGGGTCGCCGGCGCGGGCACCATGGCCGGAGACGGGGAGGCAGCGGCGAGGTCTTGCGGCATCCATGGCGGGGCAAGGCAGGAACATGAGGGGAGGAGGCTGCTGGAGGCGGCGCTTGGCGGCGGGGTTGGCACGGTCGGAGGGGTCTCCGGCGCTGGGAGCAGCGATAGGGCATGAACGACGAGGGGGGATCGAGGGAGAGATTGACTCGGGCGCGAGCGCTCCTCTCCTGGCGGCGCGGGAGGGAGTAACGAAGGAGGAGGAGGAGGAGGGGTTCGAGGGAGATGTTCGGCTGGCCTAGGGTTAAGGATGGGCCGGAGCGACTGGGCCTGGTGCGGGAGATGGGTGGCCCAGGTGTGGATGGCCTAGGAGGTAGGCAAGGGCGCGACTAGGCCTAGGGAGGCCCAGTTGGGCTCTCCGCTTTCTCTCACTCTTTCCCATCTTTTTCCATTTAAAATAAAACAGAAAAAGAGAAAGAAAAGAAAGAGAAGGTAGGGGAGGACTCTGGGCATGGGGATAATTTTCACGAACTCGTGAAAATGTGCACGGCCTGAGAAAAATAGAAAAGGTCAAGTTTGAAAGATTAAATTCAATTTCATTTGAATTTAAATCAAAAGGTTTGAACTAGGACAGGTTTTTCGAAGTGCCCAAAAATGTTGAGAAATTAGGGGAGCTCCGGAAAATGACGAAAAGGACATGCGGCAAAGATAGAGGCCAAGAGTTGAAATAACAAAAGGCATTGGGATTTTTGCAAGTGTGTTTGCGGTAAATCCAAATAATTGGAATATTTACTATAGCTCTCTAAATATCGAGAGGATATGTTATAAAGAGAATCACCATGTGAATTCCCTTGGTTTAAATGGACTGAAAATCCATGCGGTTTATTTATTTGAGTTGCAAAAGATTTATGCGATGATGGCATGATGACATGATGCAATGCACATGATGCAATGATGAATGCAACGAACCAAACAAAACACACAACGAACCCGGAAACCCTGGAAGGCATCGGAAGCTCCGGTCTTGGGGCGTCACAACGCCCCTCCAAGAGCTACCCAAAGCGCAGGTTGCTACCCCAATTAGAGGAGGAAGCACCTAAACCTACATCACCAGCGCATGATGCGGCCGACCGGCCACCCCGTGGCCGCGACAAAGAGGCCTCTCGGCCCTCCACTCAAGCCGCACCCCGGCGCCGCTCAAAAACTACCAAGGCATGGGAAAATGCGCCAGACCTGCGAGATATATTGGAGGATAAGGCAAGGCAAACAAGATCGATCTACGGATCACGTGGGCGCCCCACGGCACGAGACGGTACTCGTCACGCCGGATACAGTAAATCCGGCCGGGCTGAACACAGTAGACAAAACTCGTTTGAGCTGCGTCGTGATGTAGTCCAATACAGAGGCGCCGCACACCCACTATGCTTCACAGATGAAGTAATGGATCATCAAATTCCCGAGGGTTTCAAACCCGTGAACATCGAATCATACGATGGCACAACAGATCCTGCGGTATGGATCGAGGACTATCTCCTTCATATCCACATGGCCCGCGGTGATGACCTACACGCCATCAAATACCTCCCACTCAAGCTTAAAGGACCAGCTCGGCATTGGCTCAACAGCTTGCCAGCAGAATCAATTGGTTGTTGGGAGGACCTGGAAGCCGCATTCCTCGACAATTTCCAGGGCACTTATGTGCGACCACCAGACGCCGATGACCTAAGCCACATAATTCAGCAGCCAAAGGAATCGGCCAGACAATTCTGGACACGGTTCCTAACCAAGAAAAATCAAATCATCGACTGTCCGGACGCAGAGGCCCTAGCAGCCTTCAAGCATAACATTCGCGACGAGTGGCTTGCACGGCACCTAAGACAGGAAAAGCCGAAATCTATGGCAGCCCTCACAACACTTATGACCCGCTTTTGCGCGGGAGAAGACAGCTGGCTAGCTCGCAGCAATAACATGACCAAGAGCCATGGTAATTCGGATACCAGGGACAGCAATGGCAGGTCGCGTCGCAACAAGCAAAAACGCCGCATTAATGGCGACAATACTGAGGATACGGCAGTTAATGCCGGATTCAAAGGCTCTAAACCCGGTCAGTGGAAAAAGCCATTCAAAAGAAACACTCCGGGCCCGTCCAGTTTGGACCGAATACTCGACCGCTCATGCCAGATACATGGCACCCCCGAAAAACCAGCCAATCACACCAACAGGGATTGTTGGGTGTTCAAGCAGGCAGGCAAGTTAAATGCCGAAAGAAGAGACAAGGGGCTGCATAGCGACGACGAGGAGGAGCCCCAGCCGCCGAACAACAGTGGACAGAAAGGTTTTCCCCCACAAGTGTGGACGGTGAACATAATATACGCAACCCACGTCCCCAAGAGGGAGCGGAAGCGTGTGCTAAGGGACGTATACGCGATGGAGCCAGTCGTCCCAAAGTTCAACCCATGGTCTTCCTGCCCGATCACTTTTGATCGAAGGGACCACCCCACTAGCATCCGTCATGGCAGATTCGCCACATTGGTTCTAGACCCAATTATTGACGGATTTCACCTCACTAGAGTCCTTATGGACGGCGGCAGCAGCCTGAACCTGCTTTATTAGGATACAGTGCGGAAAATGGGCATCGATCCCTCGAGGATTAAACCCACCAGCACGACCTTTAAAGGCATCATACCAGGTGTAGAAGCCAACTGTACAGGCTCAGTTACACTTGAAATGGTCTTCGGATCTCCGGATAATTTCCGAAGCAAGGAGTTAATCTTCGACATAGTCCCGTTCCGCAGTGGCTATCACGCACTGCTCGGGCGAACCGCATTTGCCAAGTTCAATGCGGTGTCGCACTACGCATACCTCAAGCTCAAGATGTCAGGCCCTCGAGGCGTCATCACGGTCAATGGAAACACCGAACGCTCTCTCCGAACGGAGGATCATACGGTGGCTATCGCAGCGGAAGTACAAAGCAGCCTCTCAAGGCAATTCTCCAGTCCGGCCATTAAACGTCCGGACACCGTCAAGCGCGCCCGGAGTAACCTACAACAAGACCGCTTGGCACATTCCGAGCAAGCGTAGCAATGCAGCCCCTACCCCGGCCCTCGCGAACTTGCGAAACCAGTGTTGCGCGTACATAACTACGCTCTAGAAATACCATGGGCACAGGGGGAGGGGCACCATCACGGCACGCCCGAAACGTGGCTTAAACCGCACTAGGGGCTGCCGATTTCTTAATTTTCTCTTATTTTCAGGACTCCATTCTTCGGAAGGCTTGTCCGGCAGTACAATTGCCGCACAAACGATACAACCAAGGAAGCAGAAAGCTACGCCGCACTACGGAACTCTAAGGTGGTCTCTATAACGAGCAGTATACCTGTTTCACATAACATTCCGCAGCTCGCCTCTGGAAATGACATATTTGATAGTCCCATCTTTTGCTTATCGCACTATTTGTATCGTTCTGCTTTGATCGTAGCTTTTTTAAATAAACAATGCATAGCTTCCGTCTATTATTGCATTACCTCTTTTTTACGAATATATGTTCATTAATGACATGTTACACCCATACACTTTGGTACGGCCAATACGCCAGGGGCTTAAGTACCCCACAACATGGTGTGAGAAGTCCGAACACTTTCACAAGTGCGGCACCCCGAACTTATAGCATTATATGCATCGGCTCCGAATCATGTCTTGGGTCAAATGTTGGGTTTGCCCGGCTCCTATGTTTTGGTACCTTACGTTCCGTTATATCGGCTAAGGTAGCACTAGGAGAACTACTGCGATTGTGCCCCAGTTGAGCTGGGCTAAGCACCTCAGTAGAGAAAGCTAAAACTGACCGTCATGATGAGGCGAGAGCTGGTCGCTGTTCGAGAGGTTTTCGAGTCCCTAAAGACTTATGTCGCTTAGAGCGAGGAGTCGGCTTTGTCCGGCCTAGGCGTGGATAGCGCCCCGAACTCGGTCTTCCGAGCACTAGGGGCTTCGCCAAAATTTAAAATTATAGAATTCTATGGCTAAGTGAGAGTGTTCAAGCATTATAGTCCGATTGCCTTGTTCGTTGTGTTGAGCGCCTCCCTCGAAGGACCCAAGAATGGGAAAAAGAGCGCTCATGTTTATCCCGAACACCCCAGCACTCGTGGCATGGGGGCAGAAGCCGACGACTCGCCATCTCTCAAATTTGATAAATGGCCGCACAAAAGGTAATATTTTAAATTCAAAAGCGTTGCTTAGCGCATATGAACAAGTTTTCAGCGTACATGATCACAAATGCGAGTTTACTCAAAAATTACATCTTTGGAGCATTCATCCGCTATAAGGCGGGCACCCTTCAGGAAGCCTCATAATACGCTTCCGGGACGCGATGCTCCTTGCCCGGTGGCGGCCCGTCCTTCACCGGCTTCTCCGCATCCATCTTGCCCCAGTGCACTTTAGCACGGGTAAGCGCCCTACGGGCACCTCGATGCAGACGGAGCGCTTGATTACTTCAAGCCATGGACAGGCATCCACCAGCCGCCTCACCAGCCCGAAGTAGCTCCCAGGCATAGCCTCTCCAGGCCACAGCCGAACTATGAGGCCCTTTATGGCCTGTTCGGCAACCTTGTGGAGCTCGACCATCTGCTTCAGCTGGTCGCTCAAAGGCACCAGGTGTCCGACCTCAGCATACTGAGACCAGAACACCTTCTCCGTCGAGCTCCCCTCCTCGGCTCGGTAGTAGGCGGCGGCATCAGACGCACTGCGGGGCAAATCTGCGAATGCTCCTGGAGAGCTCCGGACTCGGGTAAGTAACAAGTAATTCACTTTCACGTGCTTGCTTTGCATAATGAATGCCTTACCCGCCGCTATCTTCTTCATCGCGTCAATTTCTTTGAGGGCTTTCTGGGCTTCGGCCTTGGCAGACTTCGCGCTTTTGAGGGCTGCCGCAAGCTCGGACGCTTGCGTCTTTGAGTCAAGCTCCAAACTCTCGTGTTTTTTCACGAGAGCCTGGAGCTCTTTCTGCACCTCCTCCACCCGCGCCTCCTGCTTCTCTCTCTCCATGCGCTCCGTGGCCACCCTGTTTTCGGCCTCGGACAGCGCTTGCTTAAGGGTTGCCACCTCGGCCGTGGCCCCTATAATAGCACGTTGATCCTGTCATCTTTTGCAACCACATCTTCTCTATATAATTGTGCAAGGTATTACTTACCTTCCTTCTCCTCGAGTTGCCTCTTGGCATGGCCGAGCTCGTTCTCGGACCGCGCGAGGTTCTGCTTCAGCGTATCCACCTCCGCAGTCAGTGCAGCGGAGGCCAGCAGCGAAGCCTGCATACACACATTGACTTGATTATGTTAGACTCCTGCGATTATTAGATCCTCTATTCGGCTTTTCTTTCCAAACGCCGAACAGAGCATCAGGGGCTACTGTCTATGCGGTAATATTTTTACATATTCTTTACTTATCTCAAAGCCTGTTAGAAGGCTGGCACAGGCTTCAGTCAGTCCGCTCTTGGCAGACCGAACCTTTTGGATCACCACACTCATAATAGTGCGGTGCTCCTCGTCGATGGAGGCGCCGTTAAGCGTCTCCAGCAAATTGTCCGGTGCCTCCGGTTGGACGGAGGTCACCGGCTCGATAGGCTTGCTCCTCTTGGAAGGAGGCTGCCTACCGGAGTCTGGAACCGTTGAAGGTTCCGGCGCGGTGTCTGGCTCAAGGCCGGACTTGGAGCCCTTGGGGGTTCTATCCCCTTTACGCCTGGAGTCCGGGAGGTTGCCTTGTGGCGCCTCCAGGACCACCTCCTCCTGGCTTGGAACCTGTTGGGATGCCACCTCGGCGCCGTCCGTAGGGTGGGGGAGGAAGCCGTCGGAAGCGAATTCACATCCGACGAATCTAGGGAACCGCTCGACGACACGTCGAGCCGGTCTTTGGGTGGACTACATAAACATGTTCGACATAAGGAAAAGCCGTGCAATGGAAGAATACTATGAATCACTCTGGTATCCGGACACCTACAATCTCGCCAGGGGCTTGGCCCTGTGCGGCCACTCCTCTTCGCCGTCGTCGGTGTTGGTGGAGCCGTCCGGAGGAAGGGTTTTCCCCTTCTTGGACCCTTCGGCCTCCCCAGTTGGGGCGGCCTTCCTTTTCTTCTCTCCCCCCGCTGGAGGGGGAGAGGTCTCTTCTTCCTCCTCCTCGTCTTCATAGGAGGAGTGCGTCTTGGAGTCGTCGGATGATGAATCCGACACCCCCAGGCGCCGGGCACTCTTCCGAGTCCCCGTGGCCTTCTTCTTGGCCTTCTTCTCCGGCACCACATAGGGAGCCGGAACCAGCAGCTTCGCCAAGCGAGCGTCCGCTGGGCCTTCGGGCAAAGGAGCCGGACAGTTGATCTGTCCGGACGTCTCCTGCCAATCCTGTCAAAGGTAAGGGAGCTTAAGATCCCGCATGGAGTCAAACTATGAAAAACTAATACCCTGTAAAAGGTAAAAACAGCTTACCGCACGAGCGCGACGCTGCGTGCTGAATCCGCGATCCTCGGTAGCGGATGCGGGGGCCTCGGCGCCCTTGAAAAGCACCTTCCAGGCATCTTCGTATGTTGTGTCGAAGAGCCTGCTTAGAGTTCGGTGCTGCGCCAGGTCAAACTCCCACAGGTTGAAAGCCCGTTGTTGACACGGGAGGATCCGGCGGATGAGCATAACCTGGACTACGTTGACAAGTTTGAGCTTCTTGTCCACCACGGTTTGGACGCATGTTTGGAGTCCGGTCAGCTCTCCTTCTTTACCCCACGACAGGCCCGTCTCTTTCCAGGAGGTGAGCCGCGTAGGGGGTCCGGATCAGAACTCGAGGGCTGCGACCCATTCAGGGTCGCTCGGCTCGGTGATGTAAAACCACCCCGATTGCCACCCCTTTAGGGACTCCACGAAGGAGCCCTCGGGCCATAGGACGTTGGGCATCTTGCCCACCATGGCGCCTCCGCATTCTGCCTGAGTATCGCGCACCACCTTCGGCTTGACATTGAAAGTCTTGAGCCATAGGCCGAAATGGGGGCGGATGCAGAAGAAAGCCTCGCACACGACGATAAACACCGAGATATTGAGGACAATGTTCGGGGCCAGATCATGGAAATCCAGGCCATAGTAGAACATGAGCCCCCGGACAAATGGGTGGAGAGGGAAGCCCAGTCCGCGGAGGAAATGGGGGAGGAACACCACCCTCTCATGGGGCCTAGGGGTGGGGATGAGCTGCCCCTCTTCGGGAAGCCGGTGCGCAATGTCGTTAGACAAGTATCCGGCCTTCCTCAGTCTTTTGATGTGTCCCTCTGTGATGGAGGAGACCATCCACTTGCCTCCCGCTCCGGACATGGCTGGAGAAGGTTGAGGTGGGGTATGCGGACTTGGGCGCTGGAGCTCGAGTGCGCGGAAATGGATAGGAAAAGGAGAAAGAAGACGTGGATGAAAAGGTAGATCCTTATCCCCTTATATGGGCGGACGCGACTATGCGCCCCCACCAGCCTGGTAAAACTCGCTTATCTCCCAAGCGCCGTAGTCAATGGCGCGGTTGGGTTACCCACACCCGTATTGATGAGAATCCCGGAATAAGGGGACACGATCTCTGCTTTAACAAGACGTGCCAAGGAAACCGCCTCGCTAAACGCACTGAGGTGGGACGATAAAACGATTCGAATAAAGACTTGGCCGTGGTGTGATGTCACGCCACGGAATACGTCAGCAGATTAGGTTTGTGTAAATATTATTCTCTCTATGGCAATATGTGGAAACTTATTTTGCAAAGCCGGACACTACCTTTGTGTTCAGAATCTTCTATGAAGTACTTGGAGGAGGAACCCGCCTTGCAATGCCGAACAATCTGCGCGCCGGACTCGTCGTCATTGAAGCCTGGTTCAGGGGCTACTAAGGGAGTCTTGGATTAGGGGGTGTCCGGATGGCCGGACTATACCTTCGGCCGGACTCCTGGACTATGAAGATACAAGATTGAAGACTTCGTCCCGTGTCCGGGAGGGACTTTCCTTGGCGTGGAAGGCAAGCTTGGCGATACGGATATGTAGATCTCCTACCATTGTAACCGACTCTGTGTAACCCTAGCCCTCTCCGATGTCTATATAAACCGGAGAGTTTTAGTCCGTAGGACGAACAACAATCATACCATAGGCTAGCTTCTAGGGTTTAGCCTCTCTGGTCTCGTGGTAGATCTACTCTTGTACTACCCATATCATCAATATCAATCAAGCAGGACGTAGGGTTTTACCTCCATCAAGAGGGCCCGAATCTGGGTAAAACATCGTGTCCCCTGCCTCCTGTTACCATCCGACCTAGACGCACAGTTCGGGACCCCCTACCCGAGATCCGCCGGTTTTGACACCGACACCCGGCCTCGGCCAAACAATACTCCGCAACCCGACCTAGGCTTAATAGAGAGGCCAGCACGCCGGACTAAACCTATGCCCCCAGGGGTCATGGGCCATCTCCCCGGGAACTCCTGCACGTTGCGTACGCGGCCGGTGAGTAGACCTAACTACCTCCTTCAACAAGGTAGGTGCTTACCAGTCCAACCGGCGCGCGCCGCTCAGTCGCTGACGTCTATTAAGCTTCGGCTGATGTATACGACGCAGAACGCCCATACTATGCCCACGTGATGGTTAGTGCTATCAGGCCAGAGGCCCCTCGGATCAAATATCCAAATCGTAGTGGATTAGGAACGCGCGGTAACGAGCAGAGACTCACGATCGATGTGACCCCGTCGCCCCGTCTCGAGTACTTGCGGCAAGGGCTAAGAATGCCCGGCCACGCCTCGTAAGTATCTCGCGGGCACCTTCCAGGTCAACCCGACTCCACATCACTCGCTATTAAGCTCTCGCGGGTACCCCTCAGGGTCAACCCGTCTTTAGTAACATGGCTCAGTGCAAAGTCATAGTAACCATAGTAACTATGTGTCTAACACCAAGGGGGAAAACCCGAGGAATCACCCCCGGTGAATTCCACTCGATGTTGTCATCAAGGTGAACGTAAGAGGATCCACCCTCGAGGTTCACATTTGATGCACGACAGAGTCGTAACGGAAGTGGTTAAGGAGGAAATCACCCTCGATGACCTCGACCGTATAGCTACACTACGGAGATCTCATCAGGAGTGATGTAAGAGGTTCCACCCTCGGCACTCGATGGTAACTCTGCAGAGTCGTACAACTAGGGGGGTGATGTGCGGTGTCGGGGCCTGGTCTTCGATCCCGTTGATCGGGTCTTCGATGATGAAGCAGGGGCAACAGGGACAAGGTGGGGGTCACTGATGTATCACTAACCAACCTATACTAAGCAGTTTAGGATAAGCAGGTAAGGTACAACAGCAGATACAAAGGCAGGCTATGCATCAGAATAGGAGCAAACAATAACAGTAGCAAAATATAATGCAAGCATGAGAGAATGGAATGGGCGATATCGGGATGATCAAAGGGGGGGGCTTGCCTGGTTGCTCTGGGAAGGATGGGTCGTCATCGACGTAGCCGATCACAGGGGCATCAGCAGCGGTCTCGGGGTCTACCGGAGAGAAGAGGGGGAAGAAACAGTAAATACATGCAAACATATGCATAACAAGACAATAAGCGATGCTACAGGTGTTCTAACGTGGCACTAGGCGATACTGACGAAGGGGGAAACATCCGGGAAAGTTTTCCCGGTTTCGGACGTCTGTCAAACAGACGAACCAGAGGGGAAAGGTTGCGGGTTTGCTATGCTCGGGACGTGTGGCGGACGAACGGACTACGTGTTCGGATTTGTCTCGTCGTTCCGAGCAACTTTCATGTATAAAACTTTTTCATCCGAGATACGGATTATTTAATTTTAATTTTCAAGGTTTAAACAATATTATAGAATTACTGGTTTTGTCTTAAAACGAGTTGACCAAGTCAAAATGACTGGTGAAAAGGAGAGGTGGTGGCCCACATGTCATAAAGCTATATCTAATCTAAAAAAACTTAACTTAATCAAATGGGGCACACATGTCATAGTGAAGCAACTAAACTAACTAGTACTATCAATTAGTCCAAAATCTAATTTGCGCGGCCGGCCAGTGTAGCTGTTGTAACACCCCGGATGTAATTTACCTTATATGTATCCCAACTCTTGTCGTTTCCAGCGCTAAGTTATTTTATTTTCCTCGGGTTCAGGCTTTTGTCTCCGTGTGTTGTTGCTTTGTCTTGCATCTCATATCATGTCATCATGTGCATTGCATTTGCATACGTGTTCGTTTCACGCATCCGAGCATTTTCCCCGTTGTCCGTTTTGCATTCCGGCACTCCTATCTCCTCCGGTGGTCCTTTCTACCTCTTTTCGTGTGTGGGGGTTAAACATTTCCGGATTGGACCGAGACTTGCCATGCGGCCTTGGTTTACTACCGGTAGACCGCCTGTCAAGTTTCGTGCCATTTGGACTTCGTTTGATACTCCAACGGTTAACCGAGGGACCGAGAAGGCCTCGTTTGTGTTGCAGCCCAACACCCTTCCAATTTGGCCCCAAAACCCAACAAAGACCCTTCCGTCATCTAGAGCGTTCGATCACGATCGCGTGGCCGAAAACCGCACCTCATTTGGAGTCTCCTAGCTCCTCCTACCTCTATATATAGACCCCTCATTCCAAATTCCGGGTCCATTCACACCCTAACCCTAGCCACACTCCTCTCCACGCGGCCGGACACGTCCGCCGCTGCCGGACAAAGCCGCCGCCGCCCCTCGCGCCCATTCACACGCTGCCACGTGGCACCGCAGCGGCCGCCGCCGCCGAGGCCCGCGCGGCCCGCAGCCGCCCCCCCCGGTCCAAAGCGGCGCGCCGCCCGCACTCCGCCCGGCGCCGCCATCGCCGGCCGCCGCCCTCCACCGGCGCCGACCACCGCCGACGTCCCGAGGCCGCCGCGCCTTCACCGCCCGACGCCGGCGCCGCCTCGACGTCGACGCCGGCAAGCTCCACCGTCCGCCGCGCTGCTCCGACCTCTCCTTCCTCCACCGCGTCCCTGTTCCGGCGAGCCACTCCAGCGACCTCGACGATTCCGTCCATCCTCGGGTTCCGCGCAGCTACAGGAACCCTAGATCTGAGATCTGGATCGGGTTGACTTTTGCCTCCGCTTTAGTATTTTTTAGCATTTTTCCGCATGCCATAACTCCGCATTCGTAGCTCCAATTTGAGGCCAGGTTCAATCATTCCTTGTCAAATCTCGCATATGCATCACATATCGCATCCCGCATAGCATACCATGTTTGCATCATGTTGTTCGAGCATTGCACGTGGTTGATTGTGTTCCTTTCGCTTGTTTGTCTTGTTTGGGTAGAGCCGGGAGACGAGTTCGCTAATGAGGAGCCCGTTGAGTTTGCTTATGAGGATCAAGTCAACTCTGACAACTTTGCAGGCAAGATGATCATACCCTCGAAATCACTTCTATCTTTGCTTGCTAGATGCTCGCTCTTTTGCTATGCCTATGCTACGATGCCTACCACTTGCTTATCATGCCTCCCAAATTGCCGTGTCAAACCTCTAACCCACCATGTCCTAGCAAACCATTGATTGGCTATGTTACCGCTTTGCTCAGCCCCTCTTATAGTGTTGCTAGTTGCAGGTGAAGATTGGAGATCGTTCCTTGTTGGAACATTGTTTATTGTTGGGATATCACCATATTATCTTGTTATATTAATGCATCTATATACTTGGTAAAGGGTGGAAGGCTCGGCCTTTTGCCTAGTGTTTTGTTCCACTCTTGCCGCCCTAGTTTCCGTCATATCGGTGTTATGTTCCCGGATTTTGCGTTCCTTACGCGGTTGGGTTATAATGGGAACCCCTTGACAGTTCGCCTTGAATAAACCTCCTCCAGCAATGCCCAACCTTGGTTTTATCATTTGCCACCTAGCCTCTTTTCCCCTTGGGTTTCCGGAGCCCAAGGGTCATCTTTATTTAAACCCCCCTGGGCCAGTGCTCCTCTGAGTGTTGGTCCGACCGAGTAGACTGTGGGGCCACCTCGAGGCAACTTGAGGGTTGGTTTTACTTGTAGGATGTCTCATCTGAGTGTGCCCTGAGAACGAGATATGTGCAGCTCCTATCGGGATTTGTCGGCACATTCGGGCGGTGTTGCTGGACTTGTTTTACCATTGTCGAGGATGTCTTGTAAAACTGGGATGCCGAGTCTGATCGGAATGTCTCGGGAGAAGGAATATCCTTCGTTGACCGTGAGAGCTTGTGATGGGCTAAGTTGGGACTCCCCTGCAGGGATTGGAACTTTCGAAAGCCGTTCCCGCGGTTATGGGCATATGGGAATTTGTTAATGTCCGGTTGTAGATAACTTGAATCTTAACTTAATTAAAATGAATCAACCGCGTGTGTAACCGTGATGGTCTCTTTTCGGCGGAGTCCGGAAAGTGAACACGGTGTTGGAGTAATGTTTGACGTAGGTTGTTCTAGGATCACTTCTTGATCATAGTTCCTCGTCCGTGCTTTGCCTTCTCTTCTCGCTCTCTTTTGCGAACAGGTTAGCCACCATATATGCTAGTCGCTTGCTGCAGCTCCACATATTACCTTGCCTTACCTATAAGCTTAAATAGTCTTGATCGCGAGGGTGCGAGATTGCTGAGTCCCCGTGACTCACAGATTACTTCCAAACCAGATGCAGGGACCGATGATACCGTTCCAGACGATGCGCTTCAGCTCAAGTGGGAGTTCGATGAAGACTCTCGTCGTTACTACGTGTCTTTCCCAGATGATCACTAGAGGTGCCCAGTTGGGGCGATCTGGGACCGTGTCACATGTTGGGGTTGATCTTTTATTTTGGTACCATAGTCGGACCATGAGTGTATTGGATGATTGTAATGTTATTCATGTATTTGTGTGACGTGGCGAGTGTAAGCCAACTATGTACCTTTTCCCCTATTATCTATTTACATGGGTTGTTGTGAAGATTACCTTACTTGCGACATTGCTTTCAATGCGGTTATGCCTCTAAAACATGCTTCGACACGTAGGAGATATAGCCGCATCGAGGGCGTTACAGCTGTGCACACCCACGCACACAACCTGGCCGCCGTGGCCATTAGCAGCAGCAAGTAGTGCACGGCAGCGGCAGCAGTAAGCAATAGCAGCAGCGACAAAAGCTAAGCAGCAGAGCGCAGCGGCGGCAAAAGGCGACAACGGCAGCAGCTCAGCGGCGGCATGGCAATGGGCGAGCGCACGGGAAGCAGCAGCAGCGGTGCAGAGGCAGCAGCCGCGAAGCCCGCGCGGGTGGCTGCGAGGGCGCGCGTGGGCGGCCAAGGGCGCGACCAGAGGCGCGCGGGAACACGGACAGCGGAGCAGTGAGCGCGACCTCCGACGGCATCGGGCACGGCGGTGACGGCAGCCTACAACGGTGGTTCGAAGGTCAAAATAGGGGGAATCGAAGGAGAGGCTCACCTAGGAGCACAAGGAAGGCTCGGCGAGGGACGGGAGCAGCAGAGGGCAACGGGATCGGTGATGGTGTGCGGCGGCTGGCGAAGAAGACTGACGATGGCGACACGTACAGGGGTTGCTCCGCTCGATCCAGTAGCGTCGTTGAAGGAGACGAGGTCGAGGAGGTTACTGGACGTCCTATTAGGGCGCGGGGTCGACGAGGAGCGCGGCGAGGAGGCAGTCCAAGGCAACGACGGTGGCGGGTCTGAGCTGTGGGGAGGAGAGGGACGAGAAGAGGCGGTGAAAGAGAAGCTAGGGTTCATCCGGGCGCTCGGGTGGATCTCATCCATCGAGGGGACCCGCGGGATGGCCGCCGCGTGGCCATCCACACCACGGACGAGCCTACTGTGTCCAGCGCGTCCACAATGAACAGGGGGTAGAAGATGAGGTGTTCGTGGGCTGGGCCACACACTATTTACATCGAAGCCCAGCCGGACAGTGCCATTCGTTCTTATTCTTTTCTGTTTACATAAAAAGATTGCTATGCAATATTTGAGCTGCCAAAAGGAGTTCTGTAAAATGTGGGACTTGTCCAAATAAATACATTACAATATGTGGCACCTACCACAAAAAGTTTGGGAGGAGTTTGAATTGATTTAGATTTTTCACAAATGGAAAAGCATTTAAAAATGCCGATTTGGAACTGCTTTAATTCCCAGGGAAATTTAGCTATCTCAGATGATGTTGAATCACTCATGACAATTAGTTAGGGAATATTTGCAACCCAGTGAACATTTTTGTTTTACTGTTTGGAGAAATAAGTTATTTGACTTTATTTTAAAATTGAATTTGAAATGGTTTTGAATCAAAGTGATATTAGCAACAGTAATAGTGATGACTTGGCATCATTAGTAGGGGATTACTGTAGTTGATTATCCGGGCGTTACAAATCTCCTCCACTACAAGAAATCTCGTCCCGAGATTTAAGAGGTGGAGTAAGGGAGAAGCTATAAGGATGAATGTCTGAAAGGATCAGCATCCGGTAGTTATCTCAAGGAAGGAGATTTTTAGAAGCACCGGGATGTATCAAGAGTGCTATACGGAGATTCAACAAGTTGCAACCAGGTAGGCATCCAGCTGATGCCTAAAATAGGTGGTGAAGGGGTTCAGAGCAAAGAAGAAGAATGTTGCCTCTGGTACCGAAATGAAACATGGTGAGGAAGTTAGCTCGTGTATTACATACAAAGGCAAGTGCAAAGGATACTTCAGAATGAAGGATGTACAGGAGAGTCAGGTTTTGATCCTGTGGAACTGTGGGTTATGGGCCCACCATGTGGGTTAAAAGCGCGCTAACATCTTGAATGGTCATGATAGCAAAGCAGGTCAGAGGATAGCTTGTCAGTTATGTTGGCAACAAAGTTTGGTACCAAGGGCGTGGAACAAAGAGAACCATTTTTCCTGCTCGTAAGACGAGGCGGACCAATAGGCAAAGTTCTCGTCCATCGGTGGTTACCGGAATGTCATCAACAATAGTAATAGGGTCTTACTGACAGAGTTGTACACCGAGGTGCTTACTTAAGCAGGGATTTATTACTGCTTAGATCATAAAATTTATGAGAGGTTAATCAAACCAACGGAAAGGAAAATGTGTCTATCAAACTTAACAGACCAATGGAAAGGAAAATGTGTTTCACACAAGAATTGGGAGTATATCCTTCCCAAGGGGAAGCGGAGCAGGATATACATGATATGACAGCAAGTTCAAAAGAATTTAGATAAAGGGGGCGAGGGAAGAATCATGATATTACCCATACAATAGGGTATGGATAATCGATCAAGAAACATTTCGCAGTGTGCTCCCAATGTTTTTGTTGACGATCGGAGTACCACAGACATGCTTCGGGATATCATTGACATGGTCATCAGGTAAAAGTCAGACTTTTGAATTCACAAAGGATCCCGCGGTAACTGCTAGAATAGTTCGTATAATTTCATCATTGAAAGATGAGGATGTGGCCGATGGGTTCAGCAGCAATCCATCGACAGGTCAAAAGGATGTAATGCCAAAATGATATGATCAAAATCGTGTTGGGGGGGAGGCAAGAATGTTGTCGATGATAGCCCAAATCATCGAGGGGCACAGATGGTATTTCTCATCATGAATTTGATTGATATCCTAGAGGAGCATCGGAATGTTGGTGATAATCACGCCACATTTGTTGAGAGACTTCATGAAGATGTAATCGATCGGTGATGACATCAAGTCAAAGGAATGATGAAGCGAAAGGTTATTGGAACCATTGGTATGACACAAACTTGAAATCAAGCTTGTTGTTCAAGGCGAAATGATATGACAAGGAAGATCAACGTAAGCTTAGCTCATCATGGAAAATTGTGCTTCGGGAAGAAGGACCAGGTAGTACAGTTAAAATTTAGCATTATAATGATATAGCCGATTAGGCTAGGATTGACTTGAAGGATTATTAAACTCATAAGCAACGAAATTTACTTAGAGTTATTGAATCGGAGTGCGGAATCAATTCACTTATCAGTGTGATCGGTTGACAAACAACCCAGAACCCATGAAGTGACAATGACAGGGAAAGGTAGTGTTCATCAAAAGTTCATAAGATTTGGTGCAATGGCATGATATCCTCGAGATACCAGGGGTAATACTCGATGGTAGGTCATAATAGAGGTTGGGCAGGCGTATTGACCTGCAGAAGACAAGTGATTTAACTTGTCCAAGAAATGGGACCAAAGAAGAACGATCATGGTCGGAACCACTGTTGCGAAGGATCAATTCACCGATACCAGATGAACTTATAACAAGGGGTAATTATTTTTACGAGCAATTTCCATGATAAGTTCTACATCGGGTCCATGGGCATGAACACAAAGGTTCAAGGTCGACTCCCATTTCTTCAATGCATAACCTTTCATTCACTCCTCGTTTTCGAAGAAATTGTAGTGCAGAAGATTTATCTGGCGAAGTACCAGAAGAGTAAGACTCACATCTCTTTTGAGTTCACACGGATTAGGGAAGGCATAGGTTCAACTAATCGGGGTATCTTAGAAACATATACCACAAGCTTCAAGAGTAACTAACACAACCTCGAAAATAGAGCATGGTTGACAAAAGGAGAGGATACAATTTACCAAAGGCATTATGTATCGGAGAAAGAACTCACAAGGTGATTAATTATGAAGGACACTGTCGGATAATAATCCAACTAAGGATATGGCGGTCCATAAAAGATCTGATGTGAGTATCGTTACTCACCCAGAAGAAGAAAGAATGCAAAGGCATCGGGTTATAGATATAATTGGATAACTTCAAAGCTTGAATACAAAGGAATTACGATTTTCAAATCAGAAGATCTGAAGCAGATGCTCTGATCAAAAGATAATTGAGTTGAATCGATACAGAACGACAATCAATCAAGGTTTGATTTGACAAGAACAAGCTCATGTTTGGAGTGACTTCTGAGCCGGAAGGATGAATGCTAGAGGATTACGAGCATTCGCGACATATTGGATCAAACAAGAAGGTGCTAGAAATATGGAATTAACCATAATGCAAGCAAACAAGAATTTTCAACAACAATAGGTTGCTGAGGATTTTCGGAAGATCGTATGGTATCTCGAAGACTTTTGTGAAATACCTAAACAATTGGGGATGAACGAATCCCCGAGAATTGTGAGGAATTATTCATACACGTTTTCAGGCGGAAAAGGAGCTGCAACGCAGCAGGCACAATGGATTCTCGAAATACTTGAAAGTATTACAAGGCATCTTGTAATAACAAGATCAACTGGGGATGACAATATGAACGACAGGTGTATGTAGTTATCCAGAGGGATTTATCGGTGATATGGAATTGCAACGGCGAAGGGCACAAGGGTTTCGGGGAAACATCGGAGAGTATTACGAAGTCTTCTGGTGAAGAAGGCGATCATCTGGAATGAAGGGGCTCTCCGGGTGGAAGTGGTTACGAGATCCTAGAGTCAGAGTTAGCAAAATCATTTAACCCGAATAGAGGAGAGATCAGAATCCCAGAGTAAAGACGGGGAATAAAAGATCCTAATACCACCCAATGGCGACATGGGCCGTAAGCCACACAACCAAGTTTGTAAAATAGTTTTGGACGACTAGACTCAACTTCGGCCAAGGAGTTGGAGAGGGGGCTAACTACAGGCAGTCGGCTCTGATACCAACTTGTGACGCCCCCGATTTGACTGTACACTAATCATACACGTAAATGTGTATGATCAAGATCAAGGACTCACGGGAAGATATCACAACACAACTCTAGACACAAATTAAAATAATACAAGCTTTATATTACAAGCCAGGGGCCTCTAGGGCTCGAATACATAAGCTCGAAAATACAAGAGTCAACGGAAGCAACAATATCTGAGTACAGACATAAGTTAAACAAGTTTTTCTTAAAAAGGCTAGCACAAAAGCAACAACGATCGAAAAGGCAAGGCCTCCTGCCTGGGAGCCTCCTAACTACTCCAAGTCGTCAGCGGCCGTCACGTAGTAGTAGGCACCCTCGGGGGTAGCACTAGTCTTCTGTGGTGTCGTATAAAGTAAAGTAAAGTAGTAGAAGTGTTATCAACCTCGGCCGGAGATCCTTTCTCGACTCCCTGCGAGAAAGCAATCCCAGAGCCATACTATCCAGTTATCATCTCATATCCAAGTCTCATCACAATCCATTTCTCATCACAAGTATCCAGTTTTAGTTGTATCGATCGGGATACAACTCCAAGTGTCCGTTACCGTAGCACAGGTTATCGATAGATGTTTTCTTCCCTGCAGGGATGCACCAACTTACCCACCACGCTCGATTAACTCCGGCCGGACACACTTTCCTGGGTCATGCCCGGCCTCGGCCAAACAATACGCCGCAACCCGACCTAGGCTTAATAGAGAGGCCAGCACGCCGGACTAAACCTATGCCCCCAGGGGTCATGGGCCATCTCCCCGGGAACTCCTGCACGTTGCGTACACGGCCGGTGAGTAGACTTAACTACCTCCTTCAACAAGGTAGGTGCTTACTAGTCCAACCCGGCGCGCGCCGCTCAGTCGCTGACGTCTATTAAGCTTCAGCTGATGTATACGACGCAGAACGCCCATACTATGCCCACGTGATGGTTAGTGCTATCAGGCCAGAGGCCCCTCGGATCAAATATCCAAATCGTAGTGGATTAGTAACGCGCGGTAACGAGCAGAGACTCACGATCGATGTGACCCCGTCGCCCCGTCTCGAGTACTTGCAGCAAGGGCTAAGAATGCCCAGCCACGCCTCGTAAGTATCTCGCGGGCACCTTCCAGGTCAACCCGACTCCAGATCACTCGCTATTAAGCTCGCGCGGGTACCCCTCAGGGCCAACCCGTCTTTAGTAACATGGCTCAGTGCAAAGTCATAGTAACCATAGTAACTGTGTGTCTAACACCAAGGGGGAAAACCCGAGGAATCAGCCCCGGTGAATTCCACTCGATGTTGTCATCAAGGTGAACGTAAGAGGATCCACCCTCGAGGTTCACATTTGATGGGTTGCACGACAGAGTCGTAATGGAAGTGGTTAAGGAGGAAATCACCCTCGATGACCTCGACCGTATAGCTACACTAGGGAGATCTCATCAGGAGTGATGTAAGAGGTTCCATCCTCGGCACTCGATGGTAACTCTGCAGAGTCATACAACTAGGGGGTGATGTGCGGTGTCGGGGCCTGGTCTTCGATCCCGTTGATCGGGTCTTCGATGATGAAGCAGGGGCAACAGGGACATGGTGGGGGTCACTGATGTATCACTAACCAACCTATACTAAGCAGTTTAGGATAAGCAGGTAAGGTACACCAGCAGATACAAAGGCAGGCTATGCATCAGAATAGGAGCAAACAATAATAGTAGCAAAATCTAATGCAAGCATGAGAGAATGGAATGGGCGATATCGGGATGATCAAAGGGGGGGGGGCTTGCCTGGTTGCTCTGGCAAGGAAGGGTCGTCGTCGACGTAGCCGATCACAGGGGCATCAGCAGCGGTCTCGGGGTCTACCAGAGAGAAGAGGGGGAAGAAATAGTAAATACACGCAAACATATGCATAACAAGACAATAAGCGGTGCTACAGGTGTTCTAACGCGGCACTAGGCGATACTGACGAAGGGGGAAACATCCGGGAAAGTTTTCCCGGTTTCGGACGTGTGTCAGACAGATGAACCGGAGGGGAAAGGTTGCAGGTTTGCTATGCTCGGGACGTGTGGCAGACGAACGGACCGCGTGTTCGGATTCGTCTCGTCGTTCCGAGCAACTTTCATGTATAAAACTTTTTCATCCGAGATACAGATTATTTAATTTTAATTTTCAAGGTTTAAACAATATTATAGAATTACTGGTTTTGTTTTAAAACGAGTTGACCAAGTCAAAATGACAGGTGAAAAGGAGAGGTGGTGGCCCACATGTCATAAAGCTATATCTAATCTAAAAAAACTTAACTTAATCAAATGGGGCACACATGTCATAGTGAAGCAACTAAACTAACTAGTACTATCAATTAGTCCAAAATCTACAATTTGCACGGCCGGCCAGTGTGGCTGTGCACACCCACGCACACAGCCTGGCCGCCGTGGCCATTAGCAGCAGCAAGTAGTGCACGGCAGCGGCAGCAGTAAGCAATAGCAGCAACGACAAAAGCTAAGCAACAGAGCGCAGCAGCGGCAGAAGGCGACAACGGCAGCAGCTGAGCGGCGGCATGGCAATGGGCGAGCGCACGGGAAGCAGCAGCATCGGTGCAGAGGCAGTAGCCGCGAAGCCCGCGCGGGTGGCTGCGAGGGCGCGCGTGGGCGCGGGCGCGGGTGGCCAAGGGCGCGACCAGAGGCGCGCGGGAACGCGGGCAACGGAGCAGTGAGCGCGAGCTCCGACGGCATCGGGCACGGCGGTGACGGCGGCCTACGACGGTGGTTCGAAGGGGAAAATAGGGGGAATCGAAGGAGAGGCTCACCTAGGAGCACAAGGAAGGCTCGGCGAGGGACGGGAGCAGCAGAGGGCGACGGGATCGGTGATGGTGTGCGGCGGCCAGCGAAGAAGACCGACGATGGCGACACGTACAGGGGTTGCTCCGCTCGATCCAGTAGCGTCGTTGAAGGAGACGAGATCGAGGAGGTTACTGGACGTCCTATTAGGGCGCGGGGTCGACGAGGAGCGCGGCGAGGAGGCAGTCCAAGGCAACGACGGCGGCGGGTCTGAGCTGTGGGGAGGAGAGGGACGAGAAGAGGCGGTGAAAGAGAAGCTAGGGTTCATCCGGGCGCTCGGGTGGATCTCATCCATCGAGGGGAGCCGCGGGATGGCCGCCGCGTGGCCATCCACACCACGGACGAGCCTACTGTGTCCAGCGCATCCACAATGAACAGGGGGTAGAAGATGAGGTGTTCGTGGGCTGGGCCACACACTATTTACATCGAAGCCCAGCCGGACAGTGCCATTCGTTCTTATTCTTTTCTGTTTACATAAAAAGATTGCTATGCAATATTTGAGCTGCCAAAAGGAGTTCTTTAAAATGTGGGACTTGTCTAAATAAATACATTACAATATTTGGCACCTGCCACAAAAAGTTTGGGAGGAGTTTGAATTGATTTAGATTTTTCACAAATGGAAAAGCATTTAAAAATGCCGATTTGGAACTGCTTTAATTCCCAGGGAAAGTTAGCTATCTCAGATGATGTTGAATCACTCATGAAAATTAGTTAGGGAATATTTTCAACCCAGTGAACATTTTTGTTTTACTGTTTGGAGAAATAAGTTATTTGACTTTATTTTAAAATTGAATTTGAAATGGTTTTGAATCAAAGTGAGATTAGCAACAGTAACAGTGATGACTTGGCATCATTAGTAGGGGATTACTGTAGTTGATTAACCGGGCGTTACACCCTGGGTCACTAAGGAACTGACACGTGTTCCAATGGTCAGATTTCAAACACACACGACAACTTTACTTGGGCTACAAGCAAAGCTGACTTATCTAGCTCTGGATAAGATTTGCTCTCATTGTCTTCGCTCGAAGACATAGGATTTTGGTTAAGCATCACTTCAGTCATTCTGACTGGTTCACTTGGACCCCACTTAACAGTACGGTGGTTTCTATGACTCAACAAAGAAGAAAAAGAATGGTGAAACAACTAAGTCTTCGCGCTCCATAGTCTTCACACAATGTCTTCTCTTGTCATAGTCTTCAATGTGAATGTCTTCACATACCACCTTTGACTTCAATGTCTTCATACATTTTTAGGGGTCATCTCTGGTAGGAAAACCGAATCAATGAGGGACTTCTACCTGTGTTATCCTGCAATTATCACAATCACCAAAAAGGGGGAGATTGTAAGTGCATCTAGTGCCACCCCTAGTTGGTTTTGGAGTATTGACGACAAACCTGGTTGAGGGACTAGTGTCGACACACGCTGAAGTTGGAAGAGGTGAAGTTGCATCATCTTGGTCATTGATGACTCTGGCATTCACTGTCGCAGCTGAGGACGAATAGTCAGAGTCTTCAAGTGAGGGAGTCCAACGCAAGTGAGCATTCTATGGAGGAGTTGAGTCAAACTTGAATCTTTTGGTGAAGCCATCGTCCTGCAGATCAGCTTCAGCACTAAGCAAAGTCAAACTCTTCCACGACCTCCGACAGGTTTCATGAGTGACAAAGTCATTCTTGGTGGCAAGATTGCGTATGCGGTTGACATCCACCAAGAGGCTTTGCATCTGATGCTTGAGCCAGTTGTGATGATTGTCCTGTTTTTGGTGTAGCGCGACGAGAAGCTCTCGGTCATTGAGAACACGAGATCGCCTTCGAGGCCTTTGCGCAGTGGTGCTACCAGTGGTGTCAGTTTGAGCGCGAGGGGCACGTGTGTTGCCAGCCAAGGGATAAACACGCGAGACTGCCTGAACTCCTTCAATGGGCTGGGTGAAGCTTTGGTGATCAGCATTGTGAAGATAAATGGGATCCTTAGCAGGCTCTGGGTAAATAGCTTCAACAGACAGATCAACCTCTGGCAACAAGAAAAGATGATTGCGCGCAGACGGCTGATAGTTAATGGCAGAGTGAAGCTTGATAAGGCGTATTACCCATGGAGCATAGAACTTTAGACCAAAAATGTCAGAGCCAGATGCAGCCAACTGCCTAATGAAGAAGTCTTGAGCATTGAAGCTGATGCCATTGAAGATGTAGAAAACCAAAGTCTTCATTGCTCCTTCAAGCTTCGCTGCAGATGAATGTCCTTTGATAGGCCATAGAGTTTTTCTGAGGATGTGATAAATGGTGCGAGGCAGATACTCTAGGTCTTCAACAAAGAATTCAGATGGGTATTCAGCGTCGTGAGGCAAAGGCTTCATCATGCTCAACATTTGACTCATGTTGGGTTCTGACTTCTGAAAAATGCTCTCCAAAGCATTCTTGTGTTGTTGACAACCTAGCTCATAGTATTCACCAGGAGTGGGCAGGCCTATGTGCTCAATGATATCAAGAGCTTTGGCTTCATGATGGACATTGCCTGTCATCCACTCAAGGACCCAAGTCTTTGGATCCCTGTTGTAGCCTCGAATGTGAAGAGTTGCATAGAACTGTAGCAGAAGCTCTTCATTCCAGTGTTCCTTATCTGTGACAAACTACAGGAGTCCAGCGTCTCTGAAGCAATCTAACGCTTCTTTAAGGCAGGGCAGGCCAGCTATAGCTTCAGTGTCGAGACGCATATGTGGAAATATGCGCCCTTGATTGTATAAGACGCAGGAATAGTAGCTGCGCTGCTGATAGCTCCAGAATCGATCTGATGAAATGCGAGGTTTGGTGTAAGGGTTCTTGGCGCTTTTGAAGAAGGTGTTGTGTGCCACGAAGCCATTCACATTGAAGACCCCAGGTGAAGTTGCAGTGCCTGGGAATCATGAAAGTCTTGGCTTGGGCTTCTGGACGGGAGGTCTGTGCTCGACATGATAGTCAAATTATGGACCCGCAGCAGGTGGAGGAACCAGAATGGACCATCGGACCATAACAGGCTGACCACGATCAAATGCCAGCTCAATTGTATGAGGTCTTGGAGGGGGTACATGAGCATTGACATTGTCGTTGATATGGGCTTCAAGGGCCACATTGGCTTCAGGTGCTTCAGTATTGGCTTCGGGCGCTGTAGTGGCTTCAGGTGCATGCACTTCTGGCACTGCAGTAGCTTCAGGCGCCACATTAGCTTCAGCCATGACAACGTCATTGGCTTCAGTGTTGATGTTGGTGGCCGCCTCAGGATTGTTAACCTCCACTTCAGGAGCTGGAGGGTCGGACACGTTCTTCTCAAGAACAACATCTTGGTGGGACGGGGGTGTAGCAACTCTTTCTACTTCAACTCGTGGTTCTTCTTCTTCATCGGCTGATGCAGCCAGAATATATTTAGCCGTTTTGGCTTCAGACTCTGACACGTGCACAGTGGGAGTGACTTGGGGCCTTGGTCCTTTGCGAAGCCTGCGTAATGCTGGCGACGCTTGCGGAGATGGAGTTTGCTGGGCCTCAAAGTCATCGCCATCTTGCACGGGTGAGGTGACTTGTGGTTGGGGAGAACTTGGGGTGTCTTGTCGTTGTGGGTTATCAGCCCACGATGCATCTTGAGCAGTTGGCATCAGAGGACGACCAATGCTGATGAGTTCGCTGTGCGTGAGCACATGCGATGATACCAACTGGTGCTCGATCTGAGAAAGGACTTCATCACCTTCAACATTGTCGTGAGGACCAATGTCTTCAGCTGCGGTAGGGTCAACAGCTGGATTGTCTTCAGCTTCAGGAGCCTCTGTGGAAGCGGGCTCATGAACTATCACTTGGCGTTCTTGATGTTCAAACGCAAGACGAGCCACTGAGATTGGCTCGACATCAAGGGGCTCTGTGGGAGCAGCCCGGTCTCTCTTCTTGGTTTTCCGTTTCTTGGTTGGAGGAGCATCATCAGTGGTGGCCTTGGTTTTGCGCTTTCTGGCTTCGGCTTCAGCTGCCCTTGTTTTCTTCAGTTCTGAAGCCACTGTGGGGACCTTAGGCTTCGAGCCTGTCATACTGGCTGGGAAGACAATTGGATGTACGTCCTGCCTTGGTGCTTCGGGTTCTGCCACAGCTAGCTTCTTCTTCTTCTTGGCCGCCAGTCGAGGGTCGATGCCTGGTCGCCCCAAAGCCTTGCGCTTTTCAGCTTCATTGTATCCCTAAACACATTTAGTAGCAAGATCCTTCATGCGTTCACGAGAACCTTTGGCTTCTTCGCGTTTCATGCGGAATGCTTCCTTGAGCTCATGCATCATGACCTGGAAGTTCTGAATGTCTTCAACATTGAGCTTGGCCATATGCTTCTTGAATTGAGCCTTTTCATAATCTATCTTATGCTTCAGCTCAACAATTTTCTGAGCTAGAGCCAGCTCAGCAGCAATGGCTCCGTGGAAGATGACGCTGAGGCCAATGGGAAGCTGAAGATCATCAAAGCTGACGTTTGGGCTGTCAAACCACTCATCAATGAACTTGTTTAAGATTTCCACGTCAAAGAGAGGAAGGTCATTGAAGATTTCTGCTTATTGCTTGCTCTTAATCAACTGCTCAAGAGCGTCATCGCCAAGATCATCGTCACTGGATAGATCAATGGCGTCATTCTCGTTGCGCAGAACAGCAGCAGGGGTCAGTGCTTGGTTGGTGGGTTGCATGGGCATCTTCACTTTGGAGGGCTTGGAGATGCGTGACAGATCTTCAGACTGCACACTATGTTCAGGAGGTGCAGTGGCCAGAGGCTTCGCCCGTGAAACCTTTGGTGCAGGGGCAGGCTTCGAAGCTTTAGGTTTCTTTAGCTTCTTTGGCTTCGGTGGTGCAGGCGCTTCATCAGAATCAGCGTCGTCTGCAGGTTGATCCACGAGTGCCCCTTGAACCTTTATGTAAGTAATGAGACCTTCTAAGTTATAGAAGGGCCCAACCAGATTGGGTTCAGCTTCACGTGTGCCGTCAGCACGAGGAGCAGAGGGGCCTGGATTGAAGTCTAATCCCCATGACTTCTTGTTTTCTTTGGCCGAGTTCTTGGCAAACTGGAAGTTGCGCTTGAACAGATTGTCGTCACGACACCATAGCAATGAAGATGGGTCTGCATCTGCAGGCTGTGGTCCACAGACCATGCAAGGATAGAAGTCTTGTTCAATGGCTTCAGCTCTGGATCTGGGTTGAAGATTTCTGTACAAGATGTCTCCCCACGGTCGCTTGATGGCATTTTTCTCAGCATACTCCTGGGTCACGAACCTGTACTTCAACCATTGTTCTGCCCAATATCTTCGAATCCATTGGATTCGGGTTTTCCGCTGATTGTAGTCCTCCTCTGGATCTGTCTTGTACAGCTCATAGAGGTCAGGAGGCAAATCTCTTGAGGTGTTTCCACGGCACTGTCTGCCACCCTTCCTTGCAGATTTCTCTGTTGCCATGAAGTTTAGACTCAAAGGCTTCAGAGCTGTCAAAGTCTTCCGTCTACTGGTCAGACGAGAACTTGCTTCAGGAGAATTTATATGATGCTGTAAGAACTCTGCAAATGAATGCAGACTATGTGAGGGAGTCCTGGATTAGGGGGTCTCCGGACAGCCGGACTATCTCCATCGGCCGGACTGTTAGACTATGAAGATACAAGATTGAAGACTTCGTCTCGTGTCCGGATGGGACTCTACTTGGCGTGGAAGGCAAGCTAGGCAATACGTATATGGATATCTCCTCCTTTGTAACCGACCTTGTGTAACCCTAACCCTCTCCGGTGTCTATATAAACCGAAGGGTTTTAGTCTGTAGGACAACAATCACAACATACAATCATACCATAGGCTAGCTTCTAGGGTTTAGCCTCTCTGATCTCATGGTAGATCTACTCTTGTAACACCCATATCATCAATATTAATCAAGCAGGACGTAGGGTTTTACCTCCATCAAGAGGGCCCGAACCTGGGTAAAACTTCGTGTCCCCTGCCTCATGTTACCATCCGGCCTAGACACACAGTTCGGGACCCCCTACCCGAGATCCGCCGGTTTTGACACCGACATTGGTGCTTTCAATGAGAGTTCCTCTGTGTCGTCGCCGTTAGGCTTGATGGCTCCTATTATCATCGATAGCGATGCGGTCCAGGGTGAGACTTTTCTCCCCGGACAGATCTTCGTATTCGGCGGCTTTGCACTGCGGGCTAATTCGCTTGGCCATCTGGAGAAGATTGAAAGCTACGCCCCTGGCCATCAGGTCAGATTTGGAAGTTTGAATTACACGACCGATATCCGCGGAGACTTGATCTTCGACGGATTTGAGCCACAGCCAGGCGCACCCCACTGTCGCGATGGGTATGACCTAGCTCTGCCGCCGAACAGTACCCCAGAGGACCGCGCCTGCACCAGCTCCGACCCTTAGCTCGGAGCAAACTGCGCCAATCAAGGACGGGTGGCTAGACACCACCTCAGGGGCTGCAGTCTCGATGGCGATCGAGCCAAACACCAGCATAATCCTCTGCGCAGCCCGTGACTCCAAGGTGTCGGACTCTTTCCCGGACTCTGAACCGTCCGCGGCCCTGCCAATCGAATCCGATTGGGCGCCGATCATGGAATTCACTGCCGCGGATGTTTTTCAGCACTTGCCCCTCGGCGACATTCTGAATTCACTAAGGACTCTCTCTTTGTCAGGAGAGCCATGGCCGGATTATGGCCAACAGGATTGGGATGCGGAAGACGAAGAAATTCGACGCCCACCCACCACCCACTTCGTAGCCACTATCGATGATTTAACCGACATGCTCGACTTCGACTCCGAAGACATCGACGGTATGGACGACGATGTAGGAGATGAACACGAACCAGCGCCTATAGGGCACTGGAAAGCCACCTCGTCATATGACATATACATGGTGGATACACCCAACGAAAGCAATGGCGACGAGATAGCGGAGGATGACCCCTCCAAGAAGCAACCCAAGCGCTGACGTCAGCGGCGCCACTCTAAGTCCCGCCAAAGCAAAAGTGGTGATACCGGCACAGGAGATAATAACACTCCAGATAGCGCCGAAGACAACAACAATCCCCTCCAGCAAGATTTAGAGCAGGAGGATGAAGGAGCCAGCTCTCCTGAGAGAGCGGCAGATGGAGAGGAGGAAGATGACAATTACATGCCCCCCTCCGAAGACAAGGCAAGCCTCGGCGATGATGAATTCGTCATCCCAGAGGATCCCGTCGAACAAGAATGCTTCAAGCGCCAGCTTATGGCCACGGTAAATAGCCTGAAGAAAAAGCAGCAGCAGCTTCAAGCTGATCAAGATCTGCTAGCTGACAATTGGACTGAAGTCCTCGCAACCGAGGACTATAAACTCGAGCGCCCCTCCAAGAGTTACCCAAGGCGCAGGTTACTACCCCGACTGGAGGAAGAAGCGTATGATATGGCTGATCGGCCACCTCGTGGCCGCGATAGAGAGGCATTCCAGCCAAAAGCTCAGCCTCCACCCCAACGCCATTCAAATAAAAAGGCATGGGGAGATACGCCAGACCTACGAGACATATTGGAGGACAGGGCAAAGCATTCAAGATCGATCTACGGATCACGAGGGCGCACCACTCTGCGAAATGACAAACGTCACGCCGGATACAGTAAAAGCAAATCCGGCCGGGCTGAACACAGCGGACAAAACCCATTCGAGCTGCGTCGAGATATAGCCCAGTACAGAGGTGCCGCACACCCCTTATGCTTCACAGACGAAGTAATGGAACATCAATTCCCAGAAGGGTTGAAACCTGTAAACATTGAATCATACGACGGCACAACAGATCCCGCAGTATGGATTGAGGGCTTCCTCCTCCACATCCACATGGCCCGCGGTGATGACTTACATGCCATCAAATACCTCCCACTAAAGCTCAAAGGACCAGCGCGACATTGGCTTAATAGCTTGCCAGCAGACTCCATTAGCTGTTGGGAAGATCTGGAAGCCGCATTCCTCGACAACTTTTAGGGCACTTATGTGCGACCACCAGACGCCGATGATCTAAGCCACATAATTCAGCAACCAGAAGAGTCGACCAGGCAATTCTAGACTCGATTCCTCACAAAGAAAAATCAAATCATCGACTGTCCGGATGCGGAGGCCTTAGCAGCTTTCAAGCACAACATCCGAGACTAGTGGCTAGCTCGGCACCTTGGCCAGGAAAAGCCGAAATCTATGGCAGCCCTCACGACGCTCATGACCCGCTTTTGTGCAGGAGAAGACAGCTGGATGGCTCGCAGTAATAACATATCAAAGAACCATGGTACCTCAAATACCAAGGACGGCAATAGCAGGTCACGTCGCAACAAGCATAAGCGCCGCATTAACAGCGAAAATACTAAGGATGCGGCAGTCAATGCCGAATTCAAAGGCTCTAAACCCGGTCAGCGGAAAAAGCCATTTAAACAAAGTACGTCGGGCCCGTCCAGCTTGGACTGCATACTCGATTGCTCGTGTCAAATACACGGCACCCCAGACAAGCCAGCTAATCACACCAACAGGGATTGTTGGGTGTTCAAGCAGGCCGGCAAGTTAATTGCCGAAAACAAGGACAAGGGGCCGCATAGCGATGACGAGGAAGAACCCCGGCAGCCGCACACTGGAGGACAGAAGAGGATTCCCCCACAAGTGCGGACGGTGAACATGATATACGCAACCCACATCCCCAAGAGGGAGCGGAAGCGTGCGCTCAGGGACGTATATGCGTTGGAGCCAGTCGCCCCAAAATTCAACCCTTGGTCCTCCTGTCCGATTACCTTCGATAGCAGGGACCACCCCACTAGTATCCGTCATGGCGGATTCGCCGCACTGGTCCTAGACCCAATCATCGACGGATTTCACCTCACTCGAGTCCTTATGGACGGCGGCGGCAGCCTGAACCTGCTTTATCAGGACACAGTGCGCAAAATGGGTATAGACCCCTCAAGGATCAAACCCACAAAAACGACCTTTAAGGGCGTCATTCCAGGCGTAGAGGCCCACTGCACAGGCTCCATTACACTGGAAGTGGTCTTCGGATCCCCGGATAACTTCCGAAGCGAAGAGTTAATCTTCGATATAGTATCGTTCTGCAGTGGTTATCACGCGCTGCTCAGACGAACCACATTTGCTAGATTCAATATGGTACCGCATTATGCATACCTCAAGCTCAAGATGCCAGGACCTCGCGGAGTTATTACAGTCAATGGAAACACAGAGCGCTCTCTCCGAACAGAGGAGCACACCGCGGCCCTTGCAGCAGAAGCGCACAGCAGCCTCTCAAGGCAATCTACCAGTTCGGCGTTTCAAAGCCCAGACACCTTCAAGCGCGCTCGGGGCAATCGGCAAATAGACCGCCTGGCGCGATCTGAGCTCGCGTAGCAATACGGCGGCCACCCCAATCCCAGCCCAACGGCGATATTCGTGTCGCGCGTACATAATTACACATTAAAAATACCATGGGCACAGGTGGGGAGGGGGGGTACAACTGCGGCATGCCCCAAAATGCGGCCTAAACCGCACTAGGGGCTTCCCATTTGGTTATTTTTCTTTTTATTTCAGGACTTTAATCTCTAGAAACACTGTCCGGCAGCTCTATTGCCGAACACATGATACAACAACCAAGGAGGCAGACATCTACGTTATACAACGGAATTCCCAGGTTGATTACAGATTTCATATCATTCCTCAGCTCGCCCTTGGAAGGGACGTAGTCCTACTCTTTTGCTTATTGCGCCATCTGTATCACTCTGCTTTAATGCAATTTTTTAATAAACAATGCATGACATTACGACTATTATTGCATTCTTGTTATATATATATATATATCTATGTGTTCATTAATGACGCCTTGCAACCGTACACTCTAGTATGGCCAATACACCAGGGGCTTACGTACCCCACAATGCGGTGTGAAAAGTCCGAACACTTTCACAAGTGCGGCACCTCGAACTTATAGCATTATATGCATCAGCTCCGAATCATGTCTTTGGTCAAATGTTAGTTTTGCCCGGCTCCTATGTTTTGGTACCTTACGTTCCGCTCTATCGGCTAAGGTAGCGCCAGGAGAACTACTGCGATTGTGCCCCGGTTCTGCCAGGCTGAGCACCTCAGTAGAGAAAGCTAAAACTAACTGTCATGATAAGGCGAGAGACTGGTCGCTGTTCGGCGAGGTTTTTCGAGTCCTTAAAGACTTATGCCGCTTAGGGCGAGGGGCCGGCTCTGTCCGGCTTACAGGCGTGTATCGCGTCCCGAATTCGGCCTTCCGAATACCAGGGGCTTCGCCGAAATTTAAAATTATAGAATTCTATGGTAAGTGAGAGTGATAAAGCATCATTAGTTCGGTTGCCTTGTTCGTTGTGCTGAATACCTCCCTCGAAGGACCCAAACATGGGAACAAGAGTGCTCAGGTTTATCCCGAACACCCCAGCACTCGTGGCATGGGGGGAGAAGCCGAGGACTAGCCATCTCTCAGATTGGATAAACAGCCAAACAGAAGGTAATATTTTAAATTCTAACAAGCATTGCATAGCGAATACGATACAAGTTTTCATACATACAAGACCAAACGAGCAAGTCTCATTCAAATATTACATTTTGTGAACACTCATCCGCGATAAGACAGGCACCCGGCAGAACACCCTCGTAGTACATCTTGGGGTGGCAGTGCTCCTTGCCCTCCGGTGGCCCCTCCTTGATCAGCTTCACGGCGTCTAGCTTGACCCACTGCATTTTTACACGGGCGAAAGCCCGGCGTGCACCTTCAATGCAGACGGATCGCTTGACGACCTCCAGCCATGGGCAGACATCCACCGGCCGCCTCACCAGGCCGAAGAAGCTGTTTGGAAGGGCGTCGCCAGGCCACAACCGGACTATGAAACCCTTCACGGCCTGATCGGCCGCCTTATGTAGCTCGACCATCTGCTTCAGCTGGTCGCTCATTGGCACCGGATGTTCGGCCTCAGCATACTCAGACCAGAACAGCTTCTCCGTCGAGCTCCCATCCTCGGCCTGGTAAAATTGTGCAGCATCGGACACACTGCGGGGAAAATCTGCGAATGCTCCTGAAGAGCTCCGGATTCGGGTAAGTAATCGGTAATTCACTCTTACATGCTTGCTTTGCATATAGAAAGCCTTACCCGCCGCTATCTTCTTCATCGCGTAGATCTCCTGAAGGGCCTTCTGGGTCTCGGCCTTGGCACTCTTCGCGCTCTCATGGGCCGCGGCAAGTTCAGACTCTCGCGTCTTCAAGTCAAGCTCCAACGCCTCGTGCTTCGTCACGAGAGCCTGGAGCTCTTGCTGCACCTCGCCCACCCGAGCCTTGTGCCTCTCTCGCTCGGTGCGCTCCTTGGCCGCTGTATCTTCAGCCTTGGTCAGCGCTTGCTTCAGGGTCGCCATCTCGGTCGTGGCCCCTGGAAAAACATACAATGATCCTGTCATTTTGCAATCGCGTCCTTTTTTATATATACATATATCTATAGACGGGGTATTACTTACCCTCGTTCTCCTCGAGCTGCCTCTTGACAAGGCCGAGCTCTTTCTTGGACCCGTCGAGGTCCTGCTTCAGTACGGCTACCTCCGCAGTTAGTGCGGCGGACGCCAGCAGCGAAGCCTGCATATGCATATTGACATACTTATATTAGACTCCTGCGATATAATTTGATCCTCTATTCGGCTTTTCTTTGTGAACACCGAACAAAGCATCAGGGGCTACTGTCTATGCGGTAATATTCCTACTACATTTTAAAAAGCACTTACCTCGAAGCCGGTTAGAAGGCTAGTACAGGCTTCAGTCAATCCGCTCACTACAAGAGATCAGGCCTACTATGACGAGCCAAAGAATGTCATGGAATAGCCAAAAACGTCACAAAATACACCTTCATGACATTTTATGGGCGTCATGAGCATCGTCATAGAATCCCCGTCACAGATTACTCATAGTGACGACGCGTGCACTAAACGTCACTGAAAATGGGACCTTCGGTGACGTCCTCTACGTCATCGACTTTGGTATTTCCGTGACATGCAATAAATGTCACATGTTAGATGACAATATGCCTTAGTCTACTATATTCAATGACAGAGCAACATCACTGACTTGATGCCACGCCATCCCAAATCATGATATATTTAAATTATTTCTAATTTAAATTATAATAAATTATCAAATCGAATATAGTCCAAATGCATATCACAACAAGTATTGAATTCTCATTCATTCCCATTATATAAATAAGTTAGAGCCAAGTCACATTATAGATTGAAATAAAAGACAAATCATATTATAAATTCCATTATCTCACCCAAATCATCCTCTAAATAGAAATAACACAGATACACAAGCTCGACAATAAAAAGTTGCAAAGTACTAATATTTAGTGAACTAAAGACCACAAAATTGTTGCCCCAATGGCCTTCATGCACAAGTTTGGATTGGGACTACGAAGTTGCTCGAGCCCTTAAGAGAAGGCCAATCAGTTTATCCATTTTGTGTGGCTTCTTTTTCGGGCTTCGCTCTTGTCTTGCTGAATCTTCTTCACATATTCAGATCTTTTTGTTGCTTCCTCTTTATCTCTTGAAGTGCTCTCTCTTGTGCTCAAGTCTCACAATTAACTTCTCCCAGTGCCTATAAATTAACAAAACACAACAACATTGCATCTTTGTTAAATGAAAACAAACAAGACAACAAGTTACGAGAGTATCACTAAGAAGCTCACAATTTATCAATTTATGAATTCGAAATAGAGAAGTACATTATTAAATAAACACAAGAATTGGTTATAATGGTTAAAGAACTAACCCAGAGCTAGAGTTATAATGGTTAAAGAACCTCCGATATGTGCATTCCTTAGGTTAGCATACACCTTGCCGTGTGTTCATCTTCCGCAAGAAATGCCCTCCTTTCCATCTCACGAAACTAGTGGCATGATTGAGCACCTGAAGCTGCAAAATATGACAAAGAATGGAACTGAATGAATTGCCAAAATATCTTTCAGCTTGGCATCAACACTAACTAAATGAATTCCGCCAAAATTTGTTTGGAACTGGACCTTAACAATGCAGCCATTTCACATGTGCATATGTATTTTTCTAAAGCACGCATGCATGCATCTAATCAAGCAGCTAACTCAGAATGCAAATACAGGTTGCACTAGAATTTTATATTTCTCAAAGTGTTGATACTAAAACTGACTTGTTGCACCTGCACAAAAAAGCTGCTGGAATATTTCTCAAAGTGCCAAGTATCTATGCACATAAAAGTGCCCCCAAATCACAGAAGGTGCTGATCTATATAACACAAAATTCAAACAGACTGACTGAAGTGTTCATTATCTTAGTAAGTTATTAGTTCTTCACTAGCAAGTCCACTGGAAAAGGGGATCTCCTCACGGTGCTCGTTGTCATCTAGGTGGCCGGTGAACCCCTGCATCCATCGACCATTCGCGGGTGGAGCCTCTGGATGGCAGATCTGACGGTGAGGCAGGCCGAGGGTTGGCCATGGAGGATAGTCCTCCTCATGGCAGATCCAGTTGCCGTGGTGGTTGGCTTGCTCGCAGTGGTGGTTGACGATGACGAGCAGACGCCGGGAGGCGCGAGGAGCGCGAGAAGGAGATGTCCGTCGCGGCCGGGCTGCACCTCTGCTCCCACTGCGGTGGGCAACCGAGGAGGGACAAGAAGGTGGCGACGCAGGCACCAACGAGCTGGAGGGGTTGGCCGCGTTCAGGAGCATAGCATCCGGGAGGAAACGCGGCAGCTCCAGCGGAGATCACGCCATAGACGAGCTGAGAGGGTCCAGAAGAGAAGGCGCACAGAGTTCTACAGGCGGGTCGTCCTGTTGCTTCACCAGACCGAATGCTCGTGCAGAGGCTCCACCTCCCGGGCCCGACTGCCTGCGGTGGCGGCAGCTCCTCTGCCACCACGGGCGCTGCAGGGGCTTACTCCGAGGACTCGAGGCCGTCGGTGGGGGCGGTTGTTGCGTCGATGGTTAGGGCGGCGGAGGTGGATGGGAGTGGGAGCGTGGGGGTTGAGGGGGAGGAGCGGCGGAGGGGAGGCGAAGATCGGATCTGGATTGAGAAAGGAAGAAGACGGCGGCAGATGGGATAACGGGGATTAGGGTCGTCCGGTTTGTAGTTAAATGGGCTTCGCTCCACAAAAAAATTGCCACCCCGCGTAAGGAACTTACAAAATTTTCATTTTCGGCACGCCGGAGGGCAAATCAATTCCACCCTTAAACTAGTGGACTTGACTTACGCCAAAAAATACTACATGTTTTTTATAAAAGAAAAAAGTGGGTTTGAGAAGTACTACCATGTACGTGTATAATCTGATAAAAAGGCGCGTATCATGTATGTGTATAATCTGATAAAAAAAAGTAAAAGCACGTATCATGTACTTGTATAGTCTAATCAAAACATTAGGAAAATTGGATTCATTTTGTGCTCTACATGTGGGTTAGACACAAATACAAATTTCCCTAAAAAAGACTTAAATACAAATGTATGTCGTGCAAGCATAACAAAAAAATACCAACTAATCATAATGATCGCCAAAATTCCGAACTCGTGTACCGTAGGGAACGATGTGCTGCAGCCTGCAGGTTCAAACTCTTCCTACCAAGCCAATACTCATCCAATCTATTATTTCCTTTTTTGATACAATGAAACAACTGCGATGCTATGCTACCATATCCATTGCTCACGAACACCACCAATAAAATGCTACGTTTGTAATGATTGATGACAGTAGTAGGTTCATCATGAAAATTGCCAACACGTCATAGAAATTGGCAACCGGGTGTGGCTCAGTGGCCCAGGCGATTCAGTGACAATAATCGTCTCTGATTTATAGTAATAAGTGACACGACCTTCAAAACGTCACACATTAGATATTTCGATGACGTTGTCAACCACCTCATGAGGATTTTCGTCACATTATCTCAATTTTCTTGTAGTGGCTCTTGGCGGACTGAACCTTCTGGATCACCGCACTCATGATGGTGTGGTGCTCCTCGTCGATGGAAGCGCTGCGAAGCGCCTCCAGCAGGTTGTCCGGTGCCTCCGGATGGGCAGAGGTCACCGGCATAGGCGTTTTGCCCCCCTTAGAAGGGGACCGCCTGCCCGAGCTCGGAACCGTTGGAGGGTCCGGCGCGGTGTTCGGCTGAGGGCCGAACTCGGAGCTCTCGGGGACCCCGTCCCCTCGGCTCCCGGAGTCCGGAAGGTCGCCTTGAGGCACCTCCGGGACTGTCCCCCCTTGATCAGGTGCCTCTTGAGATAGCACCTCGGCGTCGTCGGTTGGATGAGCGGAGGTGGCGGTCCGGACTGGATCGCTATCCATGTCCGACGAGCCCAGGGAGCCGTCCGAGGATACCTCGATATTGGCTCGGGGCGGCCTGCACAATTGAGTTCGGCGTTAGGAAAAGTAGTGCAACAAAGGAATCCTATGGGTAACTTTGGTATCCGAATACTTACGATCTCCCCGAGGGCTTGGCCTTGGGCAACCACTCGTCTTCACTTTCGTCGGCGGCGGTGGAGCTGTCCGGAGGGAGAGTCCTTCCCTTCTTGGACCCTCCGGCCTCCCCAGTTGGGGCGGCCTTCCTTTTCTTGTCTCCCCCAGTCGGTGGAGGAGCCTCTTCTTCCTCTTCCTCTTCTTCGGGGGAAGAGTGCGCCGCAGAGTCATCGGACGGTGAGTCCGACGACGCCTGGCGTCGGGAACTCTTTCGAGCTCCCTTGGCCTTCTTGGTCTTCTCCGACACCTTATAAGGGGCTGGAGTCAACATCTTTGCCAGAAGGGCGTCTGTGGAGCCTTCGGGCAAAGGAGTCGGACAGTCGATCTGTCCGGCCATCTTCTGCCAGTCCTGTCGAAGGCACGGGAGTTTAGATCCCACATAGAGTCAATCTATATAAAAATAAGTATCCTGTGAAAGGTAAAACAACTTACTGCACTAGCGTGGCGCTTCGCGCTGAATCCATGATCCTCAGTGATGGGGGGAGGGACCTCGGCGCTCTTGAACAACACCCTCCAAGCATCTTCATGAGTTGTATCGAAGAGCATGTTCAAAGTTCGATGCTGCGCCGGATTGAACTCCCACAAGGTGAACTCCCGTTGTTGGCACGGGAGTATCCGGCGGATGAGCATAACCTGGACTATGTTAACGAGCTTGAGCTTCTTGTCCACCATGTTTTGAATACATGTCTGGAGTCCGGTCAGCTCTTTTGAATTACCCCAGGACAGGCCCTTCTCCTTCCAGGAAGTGAGCCGCATGGGGATGCCAGATCGGAACTCGGGGGCCGCTACCCATGCGGGGTCGTGCGGCTCGGTGATATAGAACCACCCCAATTGCCACCCCTTTATGGTTTCCACAAAGGAGCCCTCGAGCCATGTTATGTTGGGCATCTTGCCCACCATGGCGCCTCCACACTCCGCCTGGCGACCGCCCACCACCTTCGGCTTGATGTTGAAGGTCTTCAGCCATAAGCCGAAGTGGGGCTTGATGCGGAGGAAGGCCTCGCACATGATGATAAACGCCGAGATGTTGAGGATGAAGTTCGGGGCCAGATCATGGAAATCCAGGCCGTAATAAAACATGAGCCCCCGGATGAAGGGATGGAGAGGGAATCCCAGTCCGCGGAGGAAATGGGTGAGGAATACCACCCTCTCATGGGGCCTGGGGGTGAGGATGAGTTGCCCCTCATCTGGGAGACGGTGCGCGATGTCGTCGGGCAGGTATCCGGCTCTCCTCAGTTTCTTAACGTCTCCCTCCGTGACGGCGGAGACCATCCACTTGCCTCCCACTCTGGACATGATTGGAGAAGGTGGAGATGGAAGTGAGGACTTGGGCGCTAGAGCTCGAGTGTGCGGGAGCGGATGAGCAAAGGAGGAAGAAGGCGTGGATAGAAAGGTGAATCCTTATCCCTTTATGTGGGCAGACAAAACTAAGCGTCCCCACTTGCTTGGTAAAACTTGCTTATTCCCTAAGCGCCGCAATTGATGGCGCGGTTGGGTTACCCACGCCCGTATTGATGAGAATCCCGTAATAAGGGGACACGATCTCTGCTTTGACAAGACGTGTCGAAAAACTGCCTCGCGTTATGTGTGGGGCTGGTTAAAAGAAATGGTTCGAATAATCACCGGGCCATGACGTAACGTCGTGTTGCCAAAACAAGCCAGCAAATTAGATCTGCGAAGATATTATTCTCTCTACGGTGGAATGTGGAACTTATTTTTGCAGGGTCGGACACTATCCTCGTATTCAAATTCTTCTGTGATGTATTCGGAGAAGGAACCCGCCTTGCAATGCCGAAGACAATACTGCGCGCCGGACTCATCGTCATTGAAGCCTGGTTCAGGGGCTACTGAGGGAGTCCTGGATTAGGGGGTCTCCGGACAGCCGGACTATCTCCATCGGCCGGACTGTTAGACTATGAAGATACAAGATTGAAGACTTCGTCTCGTGTCCGGATGGGACTCTACTTGGCGTGGAAGGCAAGCTAGGCAATACGTATATGGATATCTCCTCCTTTGTAACCGACCTTGTGAACCCTAACCCTCTCCGGTGTCTATATAACCCGAAGGGTTTTAGTCCGTAGGACAACAATCACAACATACAATCATACCATAGGCTAGCTTCTAGGGTTTAGCCTCTCTGATCTCGTGGTAGATCTACTCTTGTAACACCCATATCATCAATATTAATCAAGCAGGACGTAGGGTTTTACCTCCATCAAGAGGGCCCGAACCTAGGTAAAACTTCTTGTCCCCTGCCTCCTGTTACCATCCAGCCTAGATGCACAGTTCGGGACCCCCTACCCGAGATCCGCCGGTTTTGACACCGACACTATGAGAACCAAGGGATTCTCCCACGGACATGTACCTGTGACAGCATTAAAGGTGCGAGGGAAGGGGAAGAGGTCATATGCATTCTCAGAAGATTTGAAGATAAATCAGTTTAGAAGACATTGACCTCATAGTGCGAAGACATTCACTCATAGGTAGAGAGTTGGTTCTAGATTTGTACGAATCCACGAATAAGTACAAGTGAGGAATCTAACTACTTTGTGAAGCATAAGTGAATATACTAGGCATGTTATGAGATGCAGTATGAGATAGATCCAATTTGTGTGAACAGAAACTACTTGTGGTAGAAAAGGATGAATCTATCGGATCAAAAGGACTGTAAATAGAAGGTTTTATTTACCACACGAGGAACTGCTAGACGGAGTGGGAGAGGAGGCCGAGCAGTTCGATCTTCCGTGCCCTAACTTGGCGACGGAGGACACCTACGGCGATGGTGGAGAAGACGATGTCCGCGGCCGGCATGAGGACGGTGTCGGTGAGGTCGCGATAGCTAAGCGCTTCGTCGCCGGCATCGTCGAGGGCTAGCGGTGGCGCTAGGGTTTGTGCGAGAGTGGAAGAATAAATAATGACTGGGGTGAGGCGTGTATTTATAGGGACAGGGACGACACCGTGTTATTACACAAGTGCCCCTGGCGGTTCACATCTGAAGGACACGTGGCGATCATGCAACATATTGGAGGTTGTTCCATGTTCCCACGCACGCCTGGATTGTCGGGTGGTCGCTCCCACTTCTCCGGGTTTTAGGTTGAAGGATTTAGCGTTGAAAATAGATTAATGTTTGTCTCTGTGTCTTCTGTTGACAAGGACGCAGAGAAGACATTTTGACAGTGTCAATAGAATGCATATGATTTGGATAGATAGACTTAAGATAGAAGCATAGAGGGGTTAGGGTCCGATAACATTCACTTAGTTCAAAAGATTCAACGTGAAGACATAGCTATAAGTGAATGTTGTAGAGGACAAAAACCAAATCAGTACATTGAAGATAAACATGAGGTCATGTTAACATTGAAGACAAACAGAAAGCGAAGACTTTGCAAATGTAACACCAACAAAAAGTATTCCAAACAGGAGTTTGGTGGTGGCATTACCCACCGTATAGGAAATATTAGACCCAGACACGGCGCACAATTATCGTGGCGCTCCGAAGTCAATTCCACGTTAATGTATTCACACTCAGAATGTAAGTCTTCATTGATTGAAGACATACGTTACTTCGTGTGTTGCACATCTAAGTCATCAACATGCATAAGTGTTAGGATGTGTGCCTGATCACAGGACATTTGAGGATTCTAAGATATTTAGCTCACACCGTAACTTGCAAAACCTCTTCTCATCCAAGGGCTTTGTGAAGATATCTGCCAGTTGCTCTTCAGTGTTGACGTGTATGATATCAATATCTTCCTTCATGACATGATCTTTGAGAAAGTGATGATGAATTTCAATGTGCTTTGTCTTCGAGTGCTGAACTGGGTTGTTAGCAATCTTGATGGCGCTCTCGTTGTCGCAGTAGAGTGGTACTTGCTTCAGATGAATGCCATAGTCTTTGAGTGTTTGCTTCATCCATAGAATCTGAGCACAGCAAGATCCAGCAACAATGTATTCAGATTCAGCAGTGGAGAGAGATACACAGTTCTGCTTCTTTGAAGACCAACATACAAGTGATCGTCCCAGAAAGTGGCATGTGCATGATGTAGACTTGTGATCCACCTTGTCACCAGCATAATCAGCATCCGAGAATCCAACTAGATCAAACTCTGAGCCCTTTGGATACCATAATCCTAGAGTTGGGGTGTGAGCCAAATATCGAAGAATTCGCTTCACAGCTAAGCGATGCGATTCCTTTGGTGCCGCTTGGAATTGGGCACACATGCAAACACTAAGCATGATATCTAGCCTAGATGCACATAAATAAAGCAAAGAACCAATCATGGAGCAGTATACCTTTTGATCGAACTCTTTACCATTGTCGTCGGGACCCAGATGGTGTTTAGCTGGCATTGGCGTCGTGTAGCCTTTGCAGTCTTGCATTCCAAACTTCTTTAGGCAATCTTTGAGGTAATTCTCTTGAGATATGAAGATGCCGTTGCGTTGCTGTCGTATTTGAAGACCAAGGAAGAACTTCAGCTCACCCATCATGGACATTTGATATTACTCTTGCATCATATATCCAAACTCATCACTATATTTCTGGTTGGTGCAGACAAAGATAATGTCATCCACATATATTTGGCACACAAACAGTTCACCATCATATGTCTTCGTGAAGAGAGTGGCATCCAGTGAACCAGGTTTGAAGCCTTTTCTCTTCAGGAAGTCTTTGAGTGTGTCATACCAAGCTCGAGGGGCTTGTTTAAGGCCATACAGTGCCTTTTTGAGCTTGTAAACCATGTCAGGATGTTTTGGATCTTCAAAGCCAGGCGGTTGTGCAACATACACTTCTTCTTCAATCTTGCCATTGAGAAAAGCGCTCTTCACATCCATTTGATACAGAAGAATGTTATGATGATTTGCATAGGCCAGTAGTATGAGTATAGCTTCAAGCCTAGCCATAGGAGCAAATGTTTCATCGAAGTCAATTCCCTCAACTTGAGTGTATCCTTGAGCAACGAGACGAGCTTTGTTTCTGAAAACTTGACCATGCTCATCTTGCTTGTTGCGATATATCCATTTAGTGCCTATGATATTGTGCTTACGAGGATCAGGACGCTTGACCAGTTCCCTTACATTATTCAACTCAAATTGTTGAAGCTCTTCTTGCATAGCTTGAATCCATTCAGGTTCCATAAAAGCTTCATCAACTTTCTTTGGTTCAGATATTGAGACAAATGCGAAGTGTCCACAAAAATTTGCTAGTTGTGCTGCCCTTGAACGAGTGAGTGGACCAGGTGCATCGATGCTGTCAATTATTCTCTCAATCTGTACTTCATTTGCAACACAAGGATGAATAGGACGAAGATTTTTCTCTTGCTGATCATTGTCATCGTTAGAAGGATTGTCTTCAGGATGAGCATTGTCTTCAGGTTGATCAGGTGCAGAGATGATGATTTCCTCTTCAGGCTGAGCTTCAGACGGTATGATTTCTCCAGTTCCCATAAGCTTGATGGTTTCACTGGATGGAACTTCATCTAGTACATTTGGCAGGTGCTCTCTTTGCGAGCCGTCAGTCTCATTGAACCGCACATCCACAGTTTCAACCACTTTATAGTGAAAGAGGTTGAAGACTCTGTAGGAGTGTGAATCCTTTCCGTATCCAAGCATAAAACCTTCATGTGCTTTCGGTGCAAATTTTCAAGTGTGATGTGGATCCTTGATCCAGCACCTAGCACCGAATACTGTGAAGTAACTGACATTTGGCTTCTTACCAGTGAGGAGCTCATAGGATGTTTTGTTCAGAAGCTTGTGAAGATAAACACGGTTGATGATATGGCATGCAGTATCAATGGCTTCAGGCCAGAACTTCCTTGGAGTCTTGTATTCATCAAGCATCGTCTGGGCCATCTCAATAAGTGTTCTGTTCTTGCGTTCCACGACGCCATTCTGCTGTGGCGTGTACGGAGCTGAGAATTCATGAGTGATGCCCAAAGTATCAAGATAAGTGTCGAGGCCGGGGTTCTTGAATTCAGTGCCATTGTCACTTCTGATGTGCTTGATCTTGATGCCATAGTTATTCATGGCTCGATTTGCGAAGCGTCTGAAGACATCCTGCACTTCAGTCTTGTAGAGGATTATATGCACCCAGGTATATCTTGAATAATCATCAACAATGATGAAGCCATAGAGACAAGCAGTAGTAGTAAGAGTTGAGTAGTGAGTGGGACCGAAGAGTTCCATGTGTAGCGGTTCGAAGGGTTGAGTCGTTGTCATGATTGTCTTCGAGGGATGCTTGGCCCTCGTCATCTTTCCAGCTTCACAGGCACCGCATAGGTGATCCTTCTTGAACTTGACGCCCTCGATGCCTATGACATGCTTCTTCTTTGCAAGAGTGTGCAAGTTCCTCATGCCAGCATGCCCTAGTCTCCGATGCCAGAGCCAGCATTCTGAAGATTTTGCTAGAAGACATACGGCAAGCTGTGGTCCTACTGAGAAATCTACCACGTACAAATCATCTTTCTGAGACCCTTCAAAGACTAGAGACTTCTCAGATTCCATTAGAACAAGGCAACGATATTTTCCAAATATCACAATCATGTTTAAATCGCAAAGCATTGAGATAGACATTAAGTTGAAACCAAGGGATTCAACAAGCATCACTTTATCCATGTGTTGATCCCTTGAGATTGCAACTCTACCTAGACCCAATACCTTGCTTTTACCAGTATCAGCAAAATGTGATGTGACTCTTGTCAGATGGATGTAAAGTTGAGTCCATGAGAAGACTTCGCTTGCCAGTCATGTGATTAGTACACCCACTATCAATAATCCATTCTGAAGCAGCTGGTGTCATACCCTACAGTGCAGTTAGGGGGATAGGCTTCATGAAGAGAATTGTGAAGCATAAACATTTGACGAGCAAGTGGATTATGAAAGCTTAGATCGAGGTTAGGACTGATAGGGCAAGTAGCAAGCGACTCAGGAACAAAATACATAATAAGACCATTTGGGCATTTCATCTTGCGCCCTACAAGATGTTTAAGGTCCCCAGCAATAGCTTCAGACGCATTTGATTTTCGGCTGGAGACCTTTTCCTGCAAAAGAGAGTTAAGCTTTCTTAGCCACCCACATCTTCAAGGGTGGCTTCGAAGCAATGAGTCTAACTGCAACATCTAAGAACTTTGGCTTTGGATCCCAAGCAAATAGTCTTGCAGGTGGACAATAGTACTCATAAGAATAAGCAGAGTAGTTCTTGGTCTTATGAACATGGCGGTTTGATGAAACGCGCTCATATTCATAGGCCTGAGTATGGTTTCCCTGCAAAACATTTGCGTTAGTGCGACTCAGGTGAGTCCTTTGTCTGTATGAAGCCTTTGTACCATATGAAGCATGTGGTCTGGGGTTTGTCTTCTTCACTTGTGGTGTCATGACGACATTCACAGGAAGATTCTCCAAACACTTTTTCGGCACCCAAACTTTCTTCATAGGTGGCCCATTCCTGCAGTTAGTACCAATATACCTGGCAAACACTTCACCATTCTGATTCTTAAACAGTTTATAGTTTGCATCAAATGATTCATCAATAACAATGGGATTAGCACAGGTGAAGCCAGATAGGGTGGATGGATCCACTGAAGGTTCCTTTGCAGCAACCCATGTGGTTTTGGGGTACTGCTCAGGTTTCCAGTAAGAGTCATCAGCATTCATTTTCCTTTCTAACCTAACACCCTCTTTCCTAGGGTTTCGGTTCAGGATCTGCCTTTTGAGGACATCACATAGTGTCTGATGCCCTTTGAGACTTTTGTACATCCCTGTTTCAAGCAATGTCTTCAACCTAGAATTCTCATCAGGAATAGCAGTGGCATCCTCAGCAGAGGGGTTAGTTGGCACATCAGCAGTTGAAGATATTGCGATAGTATCAGCAGTAGAACAACCAGCAAAGTAGAGTTGTCACGCTCAATACATTTAAGACATGGTGGTTCAAATCCTTCCTGAGCGGAACTGATCTGTTTGGCGCGAAGTGACTCGTTTTCCTTTTGAAGATCTTCATGAGCTGCTCTCAATTTCTCAAGATCTTGCTTCCTTTGAAGATAATCATAGGAAAGCTTTTCATGAGTTGTTGAGATCGTTCCATGACAACTTTCAAGTTCCTCATACTTAACGTGAAGATTTTTTATGTCTTCAATTAAGGACTGAGATCGAGTCATTTCAGCGTCTAATAGGTCATCACTTTTGTCTAACAGTTTTTGAATATGTTCCATAGCTTTCTGTTGTTCAGTTGCAATTTTAGCAAGTGTTTTGTAGCTGGGTTTGGAACCACAATCAGAGTCATCTTCACTGGATGTTTGATAGTGAGTAGTGCGTGTGTTTACCTTGGCACCGCGTGCCATGAAACAGTAGGTGGGAGTGGAGTTGTCCTTGTCATTTGCATTGGCGTCAGTGATGAAGTCATTGTCTTCAGTGTTGAAGATGGACTTGGCAACATATGCTGTAGCCAGACTTGCAACGCCAGAATCGGACTCCTCCTCAGACTCCACCTCCGCCTCCTCAGAAGCGGACTCCTCCTCTGAATCCATTTCCTTGCCAACAAACGCATGAGCCTTGTCAGATGATCTCTTCTTGTGTGATGAAGACTTTGAGGAAGACATGGAAGAAGACTTTGAGTATTTCTTCTTCTTCTTGTCATCAGAATCATATTCCTTGCTCTTCTTCTTCTTGTTCTCATTGTCCCACTGCGGACACTCAGAGATGTAGTGACCAGGTTTCTTGCACTTGTGACATGTTCTCTTTGTTGTAGTCATGAGCAGAAGCTTCATCATTCCTTGAGCTGGATCGTGAGGACTTTCTGAAGCCTTTCTTCTTGGTGAATTTCTGAAACTTCTTCACAAGCATAGCAAGCTCCTTTCCAATGTCTTCAGGATCATCCAAACTGCACTCAGATTCTTCTTCAAATGAGGAAACAACTTTTGCCTTCGAGGCATGAGTTCGCCCATAGTTGGGACCGTAGATGTCTCTTTTCTCAGAAAGCTGAAACTCATGTGTGTTGAGCCTTTCAAGTATGTCAGACGGATCGAGTGTCTTGAAGTCAGGGCGTTCTTGAATCATCAGGGCTAGGGTGTCAAACGAGCTGTCAAGTGATCTCAGGAGTGTCTTGACGACTTCATGCTTGGTGATCTCAGTAGCGCCGAGGGCTTGAAGCTCATTTGTGATGTCAGTGAGTCGATCAAACATGAGCTGAACATTCTCATTGTTGTTTCTCTTGAAGCGGTTGAAGAGGTTGCGAAGGACACTGATTCTTTGATCTCTTTGGGTTGAGACGCCTTCGTTGACCTTGGAGAGCCAGTCCTAGACTAGCTTAGATGTTTCCAGAGCACTGACACGGCCATACTGCCCTTTGGTCAGATGACCACAGATGATGTTCTTGGCAGTGGAGTCCATTTGAACGAACTTCTTGACATCAGCAGCGGTGACACCTTCACCAGCCTTGGGGACGCCATTCTTGACGACATACCAGAGGTCGACATCAATGGCTTCAAGATGCATGCGCATCTTATTCTTCCAGTAGGGATATTCAGTTCCATCGAAGACTGGGCACGCAGCGGAGACTTTGATTATCCCTGCAATCGACATAGCTAAAACTCCAGGTGGTTAAACCGAATCACACAGAACAAGGGAGTACCTTGCTCTGATACCAATTGAAAGTGCTAGTGATCGACTAGAGGGGGGGTGAGTAGGCGATTTTTATGAAAGTCTTCAAAACATGGAAGTTTCAAAGACAAACGATAGAAATAAACCTATTACCATGCAGCGGAAGGTAGACTACACTAAGCTAGCCATAGTCAAGTATTCAATGAAATGAAAGCATAAAGACTAATAGCAGCTAGGCAGTATAGATCAGGATGGAAGATAGTATGAAGCCAATCAGAACAAGCAGTCACACAGTGAAGACAAATAACTAATGCAAACATGCAATGACTTCACAAGGACCAATTAGCACATAAAGAGATGGTGTAACGCCCCGAGACCGATATGCCAGGTGTCCTCCAGTTATTCGCTGTTGTTGCGTCGTCATTGCTTACGTGTCATGCATTGCATATCATGTCATCATGTGCATTTCATTTGCATACATGTTCGTCTCATGCATCCGAGCATTTTCCCCATTGTCCGTTTTGCAATCCGGCGCTCCTATGTCATCCGGTGTCCCTTTCTACCTCTTTTTGTGTGCGGGTGTTAAAAGTTTTCGAATTGGACCGAGACTTGTCATGTGGCCTTGGTTTACTACCGGTAGACCGCCTGTCAAGTTTCGTACCATTTGGACTTCGTTTGATACTCCAACGGTTAACCGAGGGACCGAAAAGGCCTCGTGAGTGTTGCATCCCAACACCCTTCCAATTTGGCCCAAAACCCACCTAAGACCTCTCCATCATCTCGGTCGTTCGATCACGATCGCGTGGCCGAAAACCGCACCTCATTTGGACTCTCCTAGCTCCCTCTACCTATAAATATGTGTCCCTCCCGGAATTTTCGCGCAGACGAAACCCTAACTTCCTCCTCCGCGCGCTGCCGGACAATTTCTCCGCGCCGGACATGTCCGCGCCGCCGTCCCCGACGAAGCCGCCGCCGCCACATCGCCTTATCTCTCCTCCCACCGTGACAGGCCCACTGGGCCCGGATCAGGCCCGCGGGGCCCATCCGGCCGCGCCGCTGGCCCGCGCCCGCTCCCGCGTCTCCCTCGCCGGCCGCCCGCCGCCGCCTTCGCCCAGCGCCACCGCCCGCCGCTCCGGAAAACGTGCTCCGCCGCTCCCCGCAGCGCTCCGGCCGCCATCTCACCCCGCTGCCTCTGCCGCATCATCGCCTCCACCGCAACTGGCCACCGCCACCGCGCCGCGTTCCGCCTGCAACCGCCGCCTCCCGCTGCCTCCCGTGCACCGCCGCCATGGTCGCCGGCGACCTCGCCCCTTCGCCGGCGAGTGCCCCGCGTCTCGTGCACCAGCCCAAGATCGACCCGCCGCCGCCAGGTGCTTCCCCGACCTCCACCGCGGCCGGCCCCGGCACCTCACGGTCGGATCTGCCGTTCCGGCGATCGCCGGAGTTGACCTCTACCTCCAGATCTGCATCGTCCCGACCATGAACCGCGCCGTCCCCCGATCCAAATGGTGTCCCGCGTCCCCGGATGCCTCCGTCCTACACCGTCCCGTCCCGGTTTGACTTTTCGCGGAGGTATAATTTCACTAAGTCTCTGAAATTTCCAGATTCATATGCCCATGTTCATCATGTCATAACTTTGTATCCGTAGCTCCGTTTTGCCCGTGTAGCATATCAAAATGTTCGCCTCGACGAGTACATCATTTCATCTCATTGCATCATTTTCATTTGAGCTCATCTAGATGCCCGAAATGCTGTTGGAAGAGGGCTATGTGGGTAATTTGTCAGATCTGTTTCAGCAAATGGCATTTTGCCATTTTTGCCATGATTAATGTGTGCATGCTATGATCCTGAGCTCTACATGTGTTTTGTTATACGCCATGCCATCTTTACAGTGGTGCTTACCATGTATTTTTGTGATATTTGTGGTGACTAGCACAAGCTTGCAAAGTAGTGTAACCGGTAATGCTGATTTCAGGGACTTAGAATTTCACTAAGTCCTTGTCCTGATTTTGTCGTTATGCCATATGTTCATGTTGTTTCCTAGTGATCCGTGCCTCTTTTGAGGATGATCAGTAAGGATGTTTTGTTAACATTGTGGTGCTCTATCCATCCATGTCTTTGTTTGCATTTATGGAGCACCCTAGCTTGAGTTAATCGAGCTCTACTCTTGCTATTTCGTGAATCCTGGCAGATTGTTGACATGATTAGCGATTTTGCCGAGGATGTTGCTATTGATCCGTGCATGCTATGTTGTTGTTCTTGCCATGTCTACTCCATTCTATTCCATGTCTTCTTGATGGGTGTATGCTTAGTTTGTCATTCCATGCTTTGTAGTGAGTGCGTCGAGCTCGTAAACATGCCTACTCGTTAACTGTTTTGCATGCCCCAGTTTTTTTCACTAAGTCTGAATCTGTTTATGTTTTTGCCATGTTCACATGCTTGCATTTGTATTTTCTGATCCCTTTTGGCTCAAGGTCACTAAGGGACTTTTGTTAAGTGCTTTGAGTAGCTTCATTCCATGCCTTGCTTTGCCATGTTAAGTTCCTGTAGCATGTAGTTTTCATGCTCTAAAGTGCGCTTCCTGATAATGAATAACACCAAGTTTGAAACCTGTTATCATTTGCACTTTTGCCATGCTTGTTTGAACCTGTTAATGGGTGAATAAGCCGTAGCTCAGTGTTCATCTTTTGTCAAGCATCATGAGTGGATCCCTGCCATGTATCTTGTTGCCATGTTTGAGTGCTGTAGCATATTTATCTTGATGCATTTAGATGGCTACTTGCTGTTTATCGCAGACCGGTGCCATATTTAGTTTTGCTTGCCATTGCCAAACCGTGCATCCGATTCCAGTGATATTTATATCGATTTCAACCGAAATCACCTCACCTTTCTAGTGGCACTCTTGGATTTCCAATTTGAGGCCAGGTTCAATCATTCCTTTCCAAATCATGCATATGCATCACATACCGCATCCCGCATATCATACCATGTTCATGTGTGGTTTGTTTACTATGTTGTGTGCTTCTTTCCGGTGTTTCTTCTTCGGGTTGGTTCCGTTAACGTCGCGTTTGTGAGGACCCGTTCGACTACGTCCGTTTGTCTTCTTCATGGACTCGTTCTTCTTCCTTGCGGGATTTCAGGCAAGATGACCATACCCTCGAAATCACTTCTATCTTTGCTTGCTAGTTGCTCGCTCTTTTGCTATGCCTATGCTGCGATACCTACCACTTGCTTATCATGCCACCCATATTGTTAAGCCAAGCCTCTAACCCACCTTGTCCTAGCAAACCGTTGTTTGGCTATGTTACCGCTTTGCTCAGCCCCTCTTATAGCGTTGTTAGTTGCAGGTGAAGATTGGAGCTTGTTCCATGTTGGAACATGGATATTTTGTTGGGATATCACAATATCTCTTATTTAATTAATGCATCTATATACTTGGTAAAGGGTGGAAGGCTCGGCCTTATGCCTGGTGTTTTGTTCCACTCTTGCCGCCCTAGTTTCCGTCATATCGGTGTTATGTTCCCGGATATTGCGTTCCTTACGCGGTTGGGTTATAATGGGAACCCCTTGACAGTTCGCTTTGAATAAAACTCCTCCAGCAAGGCCCAACCTTGGTTTTACCATTCGCCACCTAGCCTCTTTTTCCCTTGGGTTAGGCCAGCCCAAGGGTCATCTTTATTTTAACCCCCCCGGGCCAGTGCTTGTCTAAGTGTTGGTCCGAACTGAGTAGACTGCGGGGCCACCTCGGCGAAACTTGAGGGATGGTTTTACTCGTAGGATGTCTCATCCGGTGTTGCCCTGAGAACGAGATATGTGCAGCTCCTTTCAGGATGTCGGCGCATCGGGCGGTCTTGCTGGACTTGTTTTACCATTGTCGAGGATGTCTTGTAACCGGGATTCCGAGCCTGATCGGGTCTTCCCGCTAGAAGGAATATCCTTCGTTGACCGTGAGAGCTTGTGATGGGCTAAGTTGGGACACCCCTGCAGGGTTTTGAACTTTCGAAAGCCCTGCCCGCGGTTATGGGCAGATGGGAATTTGTTAATGTTCGGTTGTAGAAAACCTGAAGTTGACCTTAATTAAAATACATCAACCGCGTGTGTAACCGTGATGGTCTCTTTCCGGCGGGGTTCGGGAAGTGAACACGGTGTTGGAGTTATGCTTGACGTAGGTTGTTCTAGGATCACTTCTTGATCATACTTTTATCGACCGTGCTTTGCCTTCTCTTCTCGCACTCATTTGCGTATGTTAGCCACCATATATGCTAGTCGCTTGCTGCAGCTCCAACTCATACCTTTTACCTTACCCATAAGCTTAAATAGTCTTGATCGCGAGGGTGTGAGATTGCTGAGTCCCTGTGACTCACAGATACTTCCAAAACCAGCTTGCAGGTGCCGTTGAACCGTGCAGATGGCACAACTGAGATCAAGGAGGAGCTCGATGAAGATCTTGTCCTTATGTTGTTCCATTTCCAGTTGATCAGTAGTGGATCCCAGTCGGGACGATCGGGGATCTGTGTAGCATTTGGGGTAGTCTTCTTTTATTTTGGCTCCGTAGTCGGGCCTTGACTGTATCTGGTTGATGTAATGCTTTATTCATGTAATTGTCTGAAGTGGCGATTGTAAGCCAACTATGTATCTCTATCCCTTATGTATTACATGGGTTGTGTGAAGATTACCTCACTTGCAACATTGCTTTCAATGCGGTTATGCCTCTAAGTCGTGCTTCGACACGTGGGAGATATAGCCGCATCGAGGGCATTACAGATGGGAAGGATGGAACCACTGGCTCTTTGAAGACAATGATTTGTTGGACCAGTTCCAGTTGCTGTGACAACTGTACGTCTGGTTAGGGAGGCTGAGATTCAACTCAGAAGACCGTGTCTTCACCTTATTCCCCTTGAGCTAAGGACACCCAGTCCTCGCCCAATCACTCTGGTAAGTCTTCAAGGTAGACTTCCAAACCTTCACAGACTTCGTTCACCGGCAATCCACAATGACTCTTGGATGCTCAGAACGCGACGCCTAACCGGCTGGAGGATTCACAGTCCTCAAGTGTAATAAGTCTTCAGATCACACAGACAGGAAGACTTAAGTGATGCCTAACACTCTTTGGCTCCGGGTGTTTAAGGCTTTGTCCTCGCAAGGAATTCTCTCTCAAAGGCTTCGAGGTGGGTTGCTCTCAAACGACAAAAGTCATACAATAACTCTGAGCAGCCAACCATTTATGATTGTAGGGGGTGGGCTATTTATAGTGAAGGAAATATGCCCTAGAGGCAATAATAAAGTTATTATTTATTTCCTTATATCATGATAAATGTTTATTATTCATGCTAGAATTGTATTAACCGGAAACATAATACATGTGTGAATACATAGACAAACAGTATGTCACTAGTATGCCTCTACTTGACTAGCTCGTTGAATCAAAGATGGTTAAGTTTCCTAGCCATAGACATGAGTTGTCATTTGATTAACGGGATCACATCATTAGAGAATGATGTGATTGACTTGACCCATTCCGTTAGCATAGCACTTGATCGTTTAGTTTGTTGCTATTGCTTTCTTCATGACTTATACATGTTCCTATGACTATGAGATTATGCAACTCCCGTTTATCGGAGGAACACTTTGTGTGCTACCAAACGTCACAACATAACTTGGTGATTATAAAGGTGCTCTACAGGTGTCTCCGAAGGTATTTGTTAGGTTGGCGTATTTCGAGATTAGGATTTGTCACTCCGATTGTCGGAGAGGTATCTCTGGGCCATCTCCCTAATGCACATCACTCAAGCCTTGCCAGCATTGCAACTAATAAGTTAGTTGCGGGATGATGTATTACAGAACGAGTAAAGAGACTTGCCGGTAACGAGATTGAACTAGGTATTGAGATACCGACGATCGAATCTCGGGCAAGTAAAATACCGATGACAAAGGGAACAACGTATATTGTTATGCGGTCTGACCGATAAAGATCTTCGTAGAATATGTAGGAGCCAATATGAGCATCCAGGTTTCGCTATTGGTTATTGACCGAAGACGTGTCTCGTTCATGTCTACATAGTTCTCGAACCCGTAGGGTCCGCACGCTTAAAGTTCGGTGACGATCGTAATTAGGGTTTTTGTGTTTTGATGTACCGAAGGTTGTTCGGTGTCCCGGATGTGATCACGGACATGACGAGGAGTCTTGAAATGGTTGAGACATAAAGATTGATATATTGGAAGCCTATATTTGGATATCAGAAACGTTCCGGGTGAAATCAGGATTTTACCGGAGTACCGGGGGGTTACCGGAACCCCCCAGGGGTTATTGGGCCTACATGGGCCCTAAGGGAGAAGAGAAGGGCCGGCCAGGGCAGGCCGCGCGCCCCCTCCCCCTAGTCCGAATAGGACAAGGAAGGGGGGGGGTGGCGCCCCCCTTTCCTCTTTCTCCCTTCTCCCTTCCTTTTCCAACAAGGCAAGAGGGGGGAGTCCTACTCCCGGTGGGAGTAGGACTCCTCCAGGCGCACCCCTTGGGCCGGCTGCACCTCCCCCTCTCCCTACTTTATATACGGGGGCAAGGGGGCACCCCATGACACACAAGTTGATCTTCGTGATCATTCCTTAGCCGTGTGCGGTGCCCCCTTCCACCATATTCCACCTTGGTCATATCATAGCGGTGCTTAGGCGAAGCCCTGCATCGGTAGAACATCATCACCGTCATCACGCCGTCGTGTTGAAGAAACTCTCCCTCAACACTTTGCTAGATCGGAGCTCGAGGGACGTCACCGAGTTGAACGTGTGCAGAACTCGGAGGTGCGGTACGTTCGGTACTTGGATCGGTCGGATCGGGAAGACGTACGACTACTTCCTCTACGTTGTGTCAACACTTCCGTTGCCGGTCTACCAGGGTACGTAGACAACACTCTCCCCTCTCATTGCTATGCATCACCATGATCTTGCGTGTGCGTAGGAATTTTTTTGAAATTACTACGTTCCCCAACAGTAGCCACTAGGCAACCCGACCTGATTTGTCCGAAATGACCCTGGGTCACTAAGAAACTGACACGTGTTCCAACGGTCAGATTTCAAACACACATGGCAACTTTACTTGGGCTACAAGCAAAGCTGACTTATCTAGCTCTGGATAAGATTTTCTCTCATTGTCTTCGCTCAAAGACATAGGATTTTGGTTAAGCATCACTTCAATCATTCTGACTGGTTCACTTGGACCCCACTTAACAGTGCGGTGGTTCCTATGACTCAACAAAGAAGAAAAAGAACGACGAAACAACTAAGTCTTCACGCTCCAGTCTTCACGCAATGTCTTCTCTTGTCATAGTCTTCAATGTGAATGTCTTCACATACCACCTTTGACTTCAATGTCTTCATACATTTTTAGGGGTCATCTCTGGTAGGAAAACCGAATCAATGAGGGACTTCTACCTGTGTTATCCTGCAATTCTCACAAACACATTAGTCCCTCAACCAGGTTTGTCATCAATACTCCAAAACCAACTAGGGGTGGCACTAGATGCACTTACAGATATGTCTCATGATTTTAATTTTGCTAAATTTTGTAGACAATCCCATGATAAAGGATCGCCCAGTAAAGATGAAATTATTGGTCTTGCTTCTATTGTTGTGCCTCCTAATGATCCTTTAAAGCAATATTTACTAGACCATGAAAATGATATGTTTATGAGTGAAAGAATGGAAATAGATGAAGTATTCTTTAAACAGGGACCTATTTTGAGACATAACTTGCCTGTTGAAATTCTAGGGGATCCTCCTCCACCCAAGGGTGATCCCGTGTTTGAGCTTAAACCATTGCCTGATACTCTTAAATATGCTTAAATTGATGAAAAGAAGATATATCTTGTTATTATTAGTGCTAACCTTTCAGAGCAGGAAGAAGAGAAATTATTAAAAACTCTGAAAAGCACCATGCTGCTATTGGATATATAGTTGAGTGCTCGTGCCACGGACATCAAATTTACTTGTTGCTCACCATCCTCACTTGCCGCCTACACAGATCCAACCTCGCGAGTTTTCTCGCCGCCATCATGAACACGTGATCACCCCCTTGCTCTCCTCCATCGTTTGACCATATGGTCATAGAATTGCCGTTCCATAGCTGTCGGTGTCAAAACCGGCGGATCTCGGGTAGGGGGTCCCGAACTATGCGTCTAGGCCGGATGGTAACAGGAGACAGGGGACACTTTGTTTTACCCAGTTTCGGGCCCTCTCGATGGAGGTAAAACCCTACTCCTGCTTGATTAATATTGATGATATGGGTAGTACAAGAGTAGATCTACCACGAGATCAAGGAGGCTAAACCCTAGAAGCTAGCCTATGGTATGATTGTTGTATATATTGTCTATCTGTTGACTAGCCTGGCCTCGGTTTATATAATGCACCGGAGGCCTAGGATAACAAGAGTCCTAGCCGAATACGCCAGTGGGGAGAAGTCCTTGTCTTGATCGCCAAGTCTTGTGGAATCTTCCTTGTATGCGGTAGCCGTCCCAACTGGCCCATGAGTATACGGCCACGGGGGTCCTCGGCCCAATCTAACAGATCGGGAGACAACGTGGTGAGTACCCCCTAGTCCAGGACACCGTCAGTAGCCCCCTGAACCGGTCTTCAAGTTAGGGACGCTCCTCGATTCTTCCGAACTGTTCTTCATCTTCGGTTGCTGGTCTTGAAAACTGGTTCAACAAATCTTCTTTATCTTCGATCTTGAGGATCGCCGAAATGCATTCGACGAGTTTACACGTCGGGTATCCGAGGAGCCCCTTTAAGTTTCCGGCCTTTATCAATGCCTTGTTTATTTTTATGCCACACCTCGGGTTTGAAGTTGTTCCCGGGAGGCAGGGTCCTCTTGCGTCCGAGCTCCAACGCCGCACTGCATTCGAGGTATCTTTTGCAGCCGAGCACCAACGCCGGACCGCTTCCCAGCTCTAGCGCCGGAATGTACCCGAGCTCCAACGCCGGACTGTATATCCGAGCTCCAACGCCGAAATATATCCGAGCTCCAACGCCGGACTATGTCCAGGCTCCAATGCCGGACTATATCCGAGGTGTCATATCACATTGGTTCTAAAAAGTTGAAGGAGTTTAGCCAAGCTTAATGCCGGAAATGCCCTCTATGGAGCCAGCCACTAGCGCCCGAGCTTTATGCCGGACTGCTTCCGAGGTGGTGCACCACCCCGACTATGGGCCGATTTTTTGTCAATATTTTTTATTGGTGCAATTTATTCTCTGTCGAGATATATAGCCAGTAGCCCTCAAGGTGTGTATCGGTCTAAAACCCGAGATGCACATGAAGGATGACATAAGACCGCTGATCCCAGTAGCCGCTGAGACTCAGGTTGATTTGCAAAATCGGCCTGAGGATCAAGTCCTAGCTCGGTAGAATACTTCGGGACACAAAAGCGGCGTGCTCAGTCCTCAAGACTTAGGTTGGGTGCGGCCGACCAACCTGAGGATCAAAATCTCCTCGAAAACTATATTGCACATAAAATTTTCTGCATTGGACAAGCAATGCGGTAGCCCCCGAGACACTGGTCGGGTGGCAACACCAGATCAGGGTATTTGTAAATAATAAGCCCGAAGCCCAGTAGCCCCCGAGCCTTAATGCGGGCACGGGTGGCCGAATTAAGGATCAATATCCATAGTAAAATCACAAATTATGTGTAATGACTCTATGTATCCAAGTACTTTACGTCATTAATGCTCGGATCCGCATTGTACAAAACTTTGTTAACCGACCATCGGCTTCAACCTCCTCAGCCAGAAGCCGGGGAGTGTTTGTCCTACTTTATAAAGCCTTTATGAGGGCAAAGATTTACGACAAACAAGGCAATCTGGCCATACGGTTTTATAAACAAAGGTACGTAGAGAGATATGTTATATCACTGTTTAACATAATAAATGTCTTCCAAAGAAAATAATCCCGCTATCGGTTCCTTTCTTTGGGTTGTCATGCTGAGCATGATCATGAAACCTCAGCTCTAATGTAAGAGCAAAATATTGAGGATTTAGTTTGGGAGGCCAGTTAATAGCCCCCGGTAGTGTTCGGCGACAGTCGAGGTCAAGCCGTAAACACTTCGGCCAATGTTATGAATGGCCCGTCATAGTCATCGGATCGCTGACCAGTTTACGCTTATTGTGACAGTCAGTTTTCGGCTTTCTCCACTAAGGTGCTTAACCATGTGAGCTGGAAGTACAATCGCAGTGGTTCTCCCTTTGCACGCCTAGCCGAACAAAATGGAACGTAGGAAGCAAGTGAAGGAGCCGGGCAACCCAACTATTGACCGAAGACACAATTCGAAACCGATGCATATATAGCAATATCTGAGAATGTTTTTGCCGAATCCCTAAAGGTGTCCGGCGTTGCACTGCGAGACTAATGCTGGAAAAGCACAAATAGTTTAAAAGTGCCAAAAAGCTTGGAAAACCAAGAAACGTCAGTAAAAACATGACGTCCGAACAAGATCAAGTGTTCGGTGCCAATCCGAAAATTGGTCTTAGAAAAAAGAAGTGCTTCTGTCGTCCTTTAACATGACACATCCTATCTCAAGACTTCGAGCGGGTCAGCCTACGGCTTCAACCTCCTATCCCGAGGGTGGAGTACTTCTCATTAGGCCAGTTTAGCAAACTAAACTCTAGCGGCTTTGAGAGAGAAATTAGGCTCCCCGGCTAGTGACCGCACACTCGCGTCGAAAAAAGGAGTGATAAATAATAATAATAGAACTTTGCAACGACTGAGAAGAAGAACACTTATTATAAAACGGCTCAAATAAACTTAAGAGCCCCCAAGTGACTTGGGTAGAAGAATGATTGCATGTACCGAAGTACTTATATCATATCTACGTTCAACCGAACTTTAAACGCGTCTTAACCGACCGTCGGCTTCTCCCTCTTCGGTTAAGGACCGAAAAGTGTTATGTACTCCATCGGTCGAGAATATCGATTGTGTTTCCAATAACCAGGCAATCAGGCCATAAGGCTGTAACAGACAAAGCGTGCTCAGGGAACTTATGCTATATTACTGCGAAGAGTAAGAAGCATCTTTGAAGAAAATAGTACCCCCACCGATACCTTTCTCCGGTGCTCATTGTTATTATGAGACTTGTGCAATAGATTTTTTGTACTCATGAGTTCCGTTGTGTGCCGACCATCATTCAATATCTATAAGACCGCTAGCTTTCGGCTTCACCCAGTCTGAGGTCCGGCTCGGGTGACCCGATCGTGACAATCGCAGAGGTGCTCCCTTTACTCTCTAGCCAAACAATCGGGAACGTAGGGGTAAACACAGGAGCGAGGCAACCCAGCTTGCAAATCGCTTAAGTCAATGTGGTGCATATTGTGGCGTAATACACGAACAAGGAACGAAGCCGTACAAGTATAATCATATGCAATAGGAAAAGCTTCATAAAGGAAGCCCCCAAGTAAACGGGGTATTTGAATTTATGCGTCACAAACAAAGTTTGGACAAGGAAATTTTTTAGAAGCAACTTTTTTCCAAAAAAGTGTAATGCTTGGTCGAACCGAACGCAAGTTAGAAATTAAAGCTTTGAGCATGAAAGCGACTTAGCTGGTTAATGTGTTCGGTATTGATGACGCGGTCCGAGCTTGATGCGGGGCAAGGTTCCATCCCTCAAGCCGGTCCCGAGGTGGCGGAGCGGAGAGCTTGACACGCCGAAGTGGTGACATAGCACGATCAATGCAGACCGGCAGAGTGACGCCGAAGTCCCCGGATCATTTTCCTGTGCACAAAAAATAGTGCAAACCGGAGATAATAGTAATAATGATAATTAAAAAAAATCGTTGCATAATAAATAATTTATGCAAAGTGAGTAATAAAAGAAATATGGCCTAGCGCCGAAGTCAAGTCGATGCAGGGCTTCGGCGTGATGCGGTAAAGGCGTGGCAAAGCCTGAATTCGCAGGTCGGTCCGAGCTCCGAGTGCGGCGTTCGCCGGACTATGTACGGAAACTGGCCGAACCACCATGGGACTGTCGTTAATGCAGCCACCAGTTGATAGACCTGTGTATATATGACGGACAAACCAGAGTAATAATTCCTTGGGAAAAATGAACCCAAACAAGCAAAAAATACTGGGATTAATAGCACCTGGTTTATTTGTTGTAGCAATCCGAAGGAAGGTGATTCCTAAAATTGGGACCCGCTCCGCACACCCATTGTCTGATGGGCGATAAAACGACGGCATGGCAATGCTGGTAAAGGTTGACTCGTCGAGGCAAAGCCCTCGGCCCAGCTAACGTGACGGAGCTGGTCGGCTAGTGACGCCGAAGTGTCCGGAGTAGGTTGATGAAGAGATGGCGAAGCCCCCGGTCCAGCCGAGATGTCGAAGCCTCGATGTCAGCCGATGAGTCGAAGTAGGTCGGCGTGATGGACACCAGCTTGAAGAAGCAATAGTGCGGCCCTGTCGATGCAGGTCGTGACGTGGTCGATGCCGGCTTGATGAAGCGACCGTGCGGCGATGCCGGTATGCCCGCTCCATGTAATCCGTGGGGCGGCGATGTTGGTGATGATTTATCCTTCGCGATGCCGGACTCTTTTTCAGCTTGCCGACATGATGATCCGAAGAAGTTGAGCTCGGCTCAACAAAGTGATGCCGTGTCTTAGCGCAGGTCGGCAGCCGTTGAGTAATATTGCCGGACTGGTTTGACACCAGCATGATGTTGAAGACCATGTTCAAAAGATCTTAAAGTTAGTGGGATGTGTTTGGGAACAAAACACAATAGCCTGCAAAACTTCCTTCAAAAGGGATGTCCAAAATCCCGTTCATAGAAAAGATGAAATTGGGTCGGATTCGTTTTCGCGCAGAAAACAGATCCGAAAAGTGATGCACTAATCGGAAGTTTTCCGGAGTTTGGACGGTTGGATCGAGCTAAAATTTTGAGAGGTGGTAGATACAAGAATTCCGCAGCCGATCAACGGTTGGATCTTCCAAACGAAGTCCGAGCTAGAAGCTGGACACCACGCCCTAAACACATCCAAATTCCCGTCCAGATTTGACAGGGCTCCGGTATATCGTGGATTGCCAGAGATTTCTCCATGGAACTCGACGAAATTTTCCAGGGTTGTTGTAGACTCAATTCCGCACAATTCCACCAAAGAGATCGTCAAAGCGATACTCGAGGAGGTGGTGGCAGCAGATACGAGTTCACTGTCCAGAAAAACAGCATGATCGCTTGAGGGCAATGTTGACGTTGAGCCCCCGAGCTCCATGGATGATTCCTCCGTGATCTTGATAGAGATCGGAGTTGATGTTTGATGAAGGCCCTCGTCCGAACATGGTGATCCGAACACGGGGCGCAATTCTTGGTCGAACCAAGGTGACCAGTCGAGCTGGTGACGAAGATGCCGAAGTCGCAGTTGATCTGCAGGCGAGCCATCGATCCTTTTGTCGATCACACAGCGGAACTCTCAATGAAAGCACCAATGTCGGTGTCAAAACCGGCGGATCTTGAGTAGGGGGTCCCGAACTGTGTGTCTAGGCCGGATGATAACAGGAGACAGGGGACACTTTGTTTTACCCAGGTTCGGGCCCTCTCGATGGAGGTAAAACCCTACTCCTGCTTGATTAATATTGATGATATGGGTAGTACAAGAGTAGATCTACCACGAGATCAAGGAGGCTAAACCCTAGAAGCTAGCCTATGGTATGATTGTTGTATATATTGTCTATCTATCGACTAGCCTGGCCTCGGTTTATATAATGCACCGGAGGCCTAGGATAACAAGAGTCCTAGCCGAATACGCCGGTGGGGAGAAGTCCTTGTCTTGATCGCCAAGTCTTGTGGAATCTTCCTTGTATGCGGTAGCCGTCCGAACTGGCCTATGAGTATACGACCAAAGGGGTCCTCGGCCCAATCTAATAGATCGGGAGACGACGTGGTGAGTACCCCCTTGTCCAGGACACCGTCAATAGCCCTAACAACCCCTCACTGAAAGAGCCTAATCCATGAGAGATATTGGTGTAACATGCTCTTGCTCAAATGTCGTATAGCTCGAGGGATATTGGCCTCCAGAAACAATGCTTGTACATTGCCACATAACAATAAGTTTAGGCATAAAGATAGTTTTTTCGGCACATAGAGATAGTTGTAAAATCATCTTGTAATCCACAAAGCAAGAGTCCTGATTATTATTTTTGAATAGTTTGTACGTGGTACGTGGCTTATTTTCATATTGTGATAAATATGACCTTGTGCTTCGCTTCCATTTAAGGTGACACCTTACCTTCTGTATGCCTGCAGATCACCATCAAAGGGAAGATAAAAAGAAAAAAAGAAATATTAGCAGTACTGTGCTCCTCACATGCCTTTGTTGGCTTTATATGTCAAGATACTTACACGCCAAAACAAAGAAGCATTAGAATAGGCACATGGAATCTCTAAGAACAAACTAACATGATACATGATCATTCAGACCAGCAATCATATCACCATCAGGAGCTCCTCGTTTTATATAACCTCATCTATCTCCAGTGCATCATCATCTCACCAACAAAGGAAATCATCGATATAAGTTCCATTGGGGCCTCCAAGTTATTATCCATGAAGAAATTCAAAACAGATATTGGTGTCCCAATGAAGACTAAGCTGACAACATAGCTCTGGTAGATGAGCAAGGCCCTAGAAGGCAACTCCTGCATGACCATGTTGGTGCCTGGCTATCATAGACCCCAACATTCAGTTTCTCACCGTAGGTCCCAGCAAGGATGTGACCACCGAAGATAGTTTTGATTCCTGCAACATTTGATTAGAATTGAAGCATGCAGTAACTAAAATAATGATAGATACTCTCACAAAAACAAAACAAAAAACAATTGTAGACCTAAGATATTTTAGTGCAGACAAAAACTCATAGAACTAACTTGGAAGGAAATAAAACTACCATATCAGGATAATCTCAGTTAGGTATGTATGTGCAAACATGATAATAACTTCATATATATCTCAATTAGGAGTTTTAAGAACACAAGTGAGTTGAACACTGCTGATACGCCACAAGATTACTCCAAAGTCCAAAAGCACTGAAGATAAGAGTCTGTAATGTCAATCATAAAAGCCATAATGCTATTTTTAGCTGCAAAAGGTGAATACAATAGAGACTCTTCTACAGAAAAGGATGACCTCCACAATCAAGATAAAATTGATTACTCTGATGGTAACATTAGAATTGTTTTACACTTTTACCATAAATTGTGCAACAAACTATACAACTAAGTGATCCTCCCAATGTTGACAATAATCAACAATTGGTTGAAGTGTTGCAGAAGCATGGCAATGGCTAGCGATATTTCAGAGTAATATATCCTACAAGAAACAAGCCGTTAAATCTCAAGAAAGAAAACAATCATCGGCGAACTGGAAATGATAACAATTTATCCTACAAGAAATACAAGGCCTAAATTAAGTAATTTAAAATTCTCATAAAGCTTGTATTGAATATAATAGTATAATGTGTAAATAATCTAGGAGTAGAACAATTTTGCAATGTGATAGCATTTGTCATCTCTATTTCCCCAGCTCATATTTTATCAGACCAGCAGGGTACTCAACGGGAAGATAATGAGTTTATCACCATGATTGATTATAGTTCATTGAAAAGAATAATGAATGAAGCAGTAAAAAAATTGAAGCATAGTTGGTAGCTACAGCTTCACCCAGAAACATATCAAGTATTTGTATATATCACAACAACATTCCCTCATACCTGGCACGGTACAAATTTGTTTGAAGGGTCTGTGGGGGCAGAAACTGCTTCATTCAGATATTGACCTTCAATCTCAAGTATTAGCTAGCAGCTCTCCCTTTCCCTCTGTCTAGTTCCAAAAATGTGCAACAGAGTTATAACAAACGTCATCTAAATTACAACCTGCAGTTCAGAACTCATAAACATGATTGATTTGCTATCCCTTAAGCTAGTTCTTTAGCTAGCTACAGAATGTGCATTCTCCCCAACCCCTATTACTCATTTTGTTTCTGATGGCAAGGCACATATATAGGCTTGTAGATAGAAAAAAACAGGGAAGCCAACATGTTCTATCTTTCTTCTGCCCATACAAGAATCTGCAAACAATTTAGTTTTATTAAAAAGTCAGCAGCTCATTTTTATTCATACAACAACAGCATGCCACTTCATTCATGCAACAGTAGCAACACAGAGCAGCACTGTGACAAGGAATCAAGGATGTAAAAAAATATGTGAGATAGAGGGGATGACAACCTTGCGGAGTGCGCGGTGGGCACCGGTGCAACAGAGAGAGGAGGCATGATGGCGTGGACTGAAGACTCGGACGAGCTAGGAATTAGCCCGTACTTTTGCTGTCTGCCACGGCGTCCGCACCGACGCCGTACTCGCCGGAGATGAGCCCGATGCTCAAGACCGAGTAACCGATCCCATCGAGACGGGCGGAGCAACCGACGCATGCAAGGGTTGGGTCGAGGAACTCCTTGACCTCGATGGCACGTTTGACACCAGCGTCTATGTGTGGGCGGTGCCCGAGTGCTAGGAGGGTGGGCGCCAGAGTCACCTGCATCGGCGCCTACGCCAGCGCGGCGGGCACATGGATTGTGAGCGAGGAGGAGGAGAAGCCAGGCCACAGTCGTGGGAGGAGGAGGGCACGTGGTGGAAGAGTACCGAGATCGAGCTCTGAGGGAAGATCTGAGGTAAGACAAGGGACGGCGGTGACAATTTTTCTCATCAGGAGAGATATGTGATTGGGAGGAGCAAGGGGTTGGGCGAGGGGAACGAGGACGAAGGCGAGGTGATTGGATCAATGTGATGGTGGCGGTGGTGGGAGTCGTGGGTGGGGTAACTGCACGTGTGGGTGATTTTGTGTGCGGTCGTTTTTCTTTTTCCATGTGAAGATATTTTTTTGCACGAGGGGAGGAGGAGGGACACGAGAATCGGTAGCGAGGGATCGGGAGAACTTACGTACGAGCGTAGGGGAGGTCGAACCATCACGACGTTCGATCCTCCTTTAACAGTAGAGATCTTGATGATCTTAAGGGCATTGGTCCCACTTTATGCTAGCACAAAATAAAATTAGAGAAAGACGCTAAACCGGTTGTTGATCACCAACGATGGTTAAATCCTAAGATGAAAGAAGTGGTAAGTAAAGAAATACTAAAGCTTCTGGAGGCAGGTATAATTTATCCCGTTGCTGATAGTAAGTGGGTAAGTCATGTCCATTGTATCCCTAAGAAGGGAGGTATTACTGTTGTTCCTAATGATAAAGATGAATTGATCCCAGAAAGAATTGTTACAGGTTATAGAATGGTAATTGAATTCCGCAAATTAAATAAAGCTACTAAAAATGATCATTACCCTTTACCTTTTATTGATCAAATGCTAGAAATATTATCTAAACATACACATTTTTTGCTTTCTAGATGGTTATTCTGGTTTCTCTTAAATACCTGTGTCGAAAGAGGATCAGGAAAAGACCACTTTTACTTCCCCTTTTGGTACCTTTGCTTATAGACGTATGCCTTTTGGTTTATGTAATGCACCTGCCACCTTTCAAAGATGTATGACTGCTATATTCTTTGACTTTTGTGAAAAGATTGTTGACGTTTTCATGGATGATTTCTCCATTTATGGAACTTCTTTTGATGATTTCTTAAGCAACTTTGACCGAGTTTTGTAGATATGTGAAGAAACTAATCTTGTCTTGAATTGGGAGAAGTGCCACTTTATGGTTAATGAAGGTATTATCTTAGGGCATAAAATTTCTGAAAGTGGTATTGAAGTTGATAAAGCTAAAGTTGATGCTATTGAAAAGATGTCGTGTCCAAAGGACATTAAAGGTATAAGAAGTTTCCTTGGTCATGCCGGTTTTTATAGGAGGTTCATGAAAGACTTCTCAAAAATTTCCAGGCCTCTGACTAATCTCTTACAAAAAGATGTTCCTTTTGTCTTTGATGATGATTGTGTAGAAGCATTTGAAATACTTAAGAAAGCCTTGATTTCTGCACCTATTGTCCAGCCTCCTGATTGGAATTTACCCTTTGAAATTATGTGTGATGCTAGTGATTATGATGTAGGGGCTGTTCTAGGACAAAGAGTTGATAAGAAATTAAATGTTATCCAATATGCTAGTAAAACTCTAGACAGTGCCCAAAGAAATTATGCTATTACTGAAAAAGAATTTTTAGCAGTTGTATTTGCTTGTGACAATACTTATGCCTATTCTCTCTTATTTTACAAGGTTTACATGAAGAGGGAGAATGCCGGCAGCTGGAATTCTGGGCTAGAAAAGGAGCAAATATTAGAGACCTATTCTGCACAACTCCAAAAGTCCTGAAACTCCACGAAAGTCGGTTTTGGAATATATAAAAAATATTGGGTGAATAAAGCACCAGAGGGGGGCCACCCACCATCCATGAGGGTGGGGGCGCGCCCTACCCCCCTGGGCGCGCCCCTGCCTCATGGCCCCCCTGGCAGGCCTCCGGTGCCCATCTTTGGCTATATGAAGTCTTTTGCCCTGGAAAAAATCATAAGCAAGCTTGCGAGACGAAACACCGCCGCCACGAGGCGAAACCTTGGCGGAACCAATCTAGGGCTTTGTTGGAGCTGTTCTGCCGGGGAAACATCCCTCCGGGAGGGTGAAATCATCATCATCGTCAGCACCATCGATCCTCACATCGGGAGGGGGTCAATCTCCATCAACATCTTCACCAGCACCATCTCCTCTCTAACCCTAGTTCACCTCTTGTATCCAATCTTTGTCTCAAAACCTCAGATTGGTACCTGTGGGTTGCTAATAGTGTTGATTACTCCTTGTAGTTGATGCTAGTTGGTTTATTTGGTGGAAGATCATATGTTTAGATCCTTTATGCATATTAATACCCCTCTGATTATGAACATGAATATGGTTTGTGAGTAGTTATGTTTGTTGTCGGGGATATACCCCGCGGTATGACCCGGTCGGACTTGGCGGCTCACAAAGACCCGACGAGTATTTGGTGACTTACTGATGACCCCGACGGCGCGTCAGATGGATGACAAGGCCCAAGGCCCAGAAGGCCGGTTCATGTGATGGTGGGCCGGCTTAATAGGAAGACATAATGAATATTCTTCTGCAAAGGAAGCAAGACTAGGACTCCACTTGTAATAGAGTAATCCTAATCCTACTAGGACTAGTCATGTGACCCGCCCCTTCAACTTATATAAGGAGGGGCAGGGCTCCCCAAAAGAGGGACAAGCAACAAGCAATAATCTCGAGGGCTAGACACAAAGGGGGGAGCCAGCTTATGCGGCGACTCTCTCATGAGCATAATAAGATCTAGCCACAAACAACATGTAGGGCTGTCGGTGTCAAAACCGGCGGATCTCGGGTAGGGGGTCCCGAACTGTGCGTCTAAGGCGGATGGTAACAGGAGGCAGGGGACACGATGTTTACCCAGGTTCGGGCCCTCTTGATGGAGGTAATACCCTACGTCCTGCTTGATTGTTCTTGATGATATGAGTAGTACAAGAGTTGATCTACCACGAGATCAAAGAGGCTAAACCCTAGAAGCTAGCCTATGGTATGATTGTATGTTTTCCTACGGACTAAAACCCTCCGGTTTATGTAGACACCGGATGGGGCTAGGGTTACACAAGGTCGGTTACAAAGGAGGAGATATACATATCTGTATTGCCTAGCTTGCCTTCCACGCCAAGTAGAGTCCCATCCGGACACGAGACGAAGTCTTCACTCTTGTATCTTCATAGTCCAACAGTCCGGCCAAAGGATATAGTCCGGCTGTTCGGAGACCCCCTAATCCAGGACTCCCTCAGTAGCCCCCGAACTAGGCTTCAATGATGATGAGTCCGGCGCGCGGTATTGCTTTCGGCATTACAAGGCGGGTTCTTCTTCAAATCTTGAATATCTGTAAAGTAGTGTCCGGCTACTATAAATGTTGGACTTCTTGGCTTCTGTGCCCAATAAGTGCTACCCTCCACGTGTCGAGCGAATGCGAGGAGCCAGGGCATTTTTACATTGGCCCCCTAGCCAAGTAAATAAATTGTCTATTAAAGGAATGGAGATTCTTAGATCCAATCCACACCCTCCTCCCCGAGTGAAAATTCATCGGAGCGTGCTCGGAAAAAATCCATTCCATCATGGCCGACCACCACAGCTCCTCCTCTCGCCCCCGTAGCCTTAAGCCCGGCGATTGGGAGAGGTGTTCCGTCCCGCACAGTCGTTTGGTAGAGCTGCAGACCCAGGGATTTCTCCCTCCAGCATATTTGGTCCCCGTCCGAGCCGGGCTTGCCACCTATAATGGCGGGGAGCAAGCGGAGAGCTTCCCCAGCCCCTCCAAGGGGGAGCGGGTGTGCCTTATCCCTTACTTACTAAGGGGACTCGGATTTCCAATTCATCAGTTCCTTCGCGGGCTCCTAGAGTTTTACGGCCTCCAACCGCACAATTTCACCCCTGCTTCCATATTACACATCGCCGGATACGTTGCCCTTTGCGAGCTATTTCTGGGCTGCAAGGCTCATTTCGGGCTGTGGAAGAGGTTATTTTACCTTGTGCCCCGCACAAAAAAGGGGTCACTTTATCAGGTGGGCGGAGCCGAAATATGGCGCATCGCCGGAACTGGATACCTGTCCAGTACTCCGAAGAAGACGTCCGAAGATTGGCCTTCGGAGTGGTTTTATATGGAGGACGTCCCCCTTCCAGACCCCGTTCGGCGGGGTCTTCCTAAGTTCAACAATGCTCCTCTGAGGAAACGCCGAAGCTGGTGCCCACGGAGCCCCCAGGAGGAAGACAACGGGGAAGTCCTTTACCTGATGAACCGGATTAAAGCAATGGCTCAATCAGGATTGAAAATAATCGAGGTTATGTCAGAATGCATAATGCGGGGAGTGCAGCCACTTCAATATCGAGGGTACCCCCTATGGTGTTTTAATGGGGAAGATGATGCCACCCATTGCGGGCGTAAGGGACCGGACTCCACCGGTGCTTTAGCAAAAATTCTGTTCGAGTTGTTCAAGGGAGAGGAAGAGGAGTTCATCTGTATCATGCCACAAGATGGATTCTACATGTACAACCCTCTAAGTTGGGTGAGTTATCCCTCTTTACTCCCATTCTTCCCGCATTCTTCGTCGTAGGTACCCACCTTGTCATTTTACGGCAGGAACTGCGAAAAGCTGTAAGGGAGGTCAACAGCCCATCTCCACAACCAGAGGACCCTGGCTGGGCCCTCGGTCCCGGACTCGAAGAGGATCCAGACATATTCGTGGAGCTGATAGACAGGCAGTTCTATCAATTGAGCTGCGATGACGCCATGGTGGCCATAACAGCCGACTATCCTGGGCTGCTCCCTGCATCGCATGTAAGAAAAACCAAAATCCCAACTCCAAAAATAGGATCTCCTTTTAGACACTTCACCTACCACACACATATGGTGTGTTACAGGGAAGGCATTCGGGGCCCCGTGCCGAACCCGCAACAACTCGCCAGCAAGAGGCAGCGAAGCCGGGTAGGCCAAAAAGGAAGGCGGTCAGGACGGAGACGCCGACGCAGAGGTATGACACAAAACCTCGCTCCGTGGTTGTTGTCTTTCTCAAAATGCAATGACATCCATGCTTCTTTAATAGAAAAAACGCTCGCCAGACTATATCCGGAGAGGCCGCCGATCACGCCTCCACCAGTCGGGCCCCAGGGCTGGACATAGAGGCGGAAGCCAACATGGGGCGGACGCCGGATGCTCCTCCTACAGAGGATGCGGATATACTATCCGCTACAAATTCAGAAGTGGAGAGCGCCATGAATCATAGGCGTCGTCAGGCCGTAGTCCGTGACGATTGTTTCTCGCCAGAGGCATTTGGTGCCTTCAATTCCGGAGACGTGTACATCCATGCTGCTCAAAATGGTCTAGCTAGAGCCACAGACTAGTATGTAAGGGATATACGGGTAAGCAAATCTGACGATTATATGTATCAGTAGCCCCTGAGACTTGAAACAGTTGACGCAACTGATTTAAGGATCATTATTTGTGCAGGTTCTTATGGAGAAGAATTCCCAACTGTCTCAAGAGCTGGACGAGTGAAAGGCCCAGCTGGAAGCCGTTGTTGCCGCATTGAAGGAGTCCAAAAAGGGTCCCCTTGGTAACTTTTTTGTCTATTGCAAAGAATATCGGTACCAGGTAGTATGCAGCATGTATGCACACCTAACAATAGATGTTGCAGGTGGCCCCGGAGTGAGTCCGGAGGCCGTGGAGGAGGATACGGCATGTGATGATCGACAGTGAAATGCTGGCGAGCGCATGCTGATGTGAGTTAGGCAGGAGAAAAATGATCTCCAAGATGCCAATATCCGACTGGGCGTGGAACTAAAGGATGTCCGAGCCCAGCTTGCGGACTCCGTGAAGGAGAATAAACGGCTTCGGCGCGACATTTTTAGTAAGTGCTTGAACGAACTTTTTAAAGGAGTTCGGCAAAGAAGCCTGCTAACAGCATTATCTCTGCAGATATGCTGACGGGTCGTCCCGCGGAGGAGATGCTCGGGTCTTCGGGTGATCTTCTACCAGAGCTCTCACAACTGCACGAACAAGTTCGGGAGGTGATGCAGAGTATTGCCCAAGCCTTGTGGCCATCCGTGTCCCCGCCGGGAGGCATGGGGGAGCTTATAGAGAAGCTCAAGGGAGCGTGGCGGCGCTTCCGATTATGGAAGATATCAGCCTGTCGACAAGGTGCAAGGGAAGCCTGGGCTATGGTGAAGACACGATATACCAAGGCTGACCCAAACCATATGGCCGAGGTCAGACCTGTGGGGCCCGATGGGAAAGAGATCCCCGTCAAGTAGAATTAGCCGCAAAGTATTCCCAACAGGATTGTAGGCTAGACAGCCTGTTGGATGGTATAGAAGAAGAATTTAATCAGTCTTAGTGACTGTGTACTTCAAGTGACATATGTAATGTCCCTAGCCGGATTGTAAATCATTTGTCATGGCGGACCTTTTCGCTTCGACCTCTGGACCCGATAGTCTGGAGTGTATCCGAATACCCACTCGGTTATATAAGAACCGGGGTATGCATGGAAACCAGGCGTAGGGGTCATAAGTGCTTGAACAGACAAGTACCCAACTAGCTATGTTATATTACATGGATAGTAAGAAACATCTTCCAGGGAGAATAGTTCCGTTAAGGGTTCCTTTCCCTGGGTACGCATGCACTAATGTGCAAGTCCGAACTGCGAGACGCAGGCTAAAAACATCTGGGGGCCTGTAGTAATTGAAACGAAAGTCATCTTTTATTCACCGACCAAATATTCCCTTAAGAATGCTAGCTTTCGGCTTCACCCAGTCTGAGGTACACATCCGATTGACCCGGTAGTAACAATCACAGAGGTGCTCCCCTTATGCCCTAGCCGAATTAACGGGAACATAGGGCATAAATACAAGAGCCAGGGAACCCAGCTTGGCCACAACTTAAGTCATATCGATGCATATAATGGCGAAAAAAGGTACATGCGGAAGAATAACACATGTGCAGGGCATAAAGCCCGGAAAGGTAATTAAATTAAGCTTCTGTATAGGAAGCCCCGGGTATATTGAGCGCGGTTAGCACATCAAGATTGTGTAACCAAGACACAAGTGTAGCTCTTTAGGGCCTTGAAGAGAAAAAAGAGAAAGAAAGAGAGAAAAAACGGATGTGCAAAAAATTCATGGAGGTAAGGAGACGAACATAGAGTCCGGCGCTAGGCGTAGAATCTTCGGAGTCTGGCTGCGTTCCATGGGTTTGGCTCGAGTCGATTATTTGATGCATCCCGCAGACGGTATGCTCCACCGGTCAGAACCTGGTCGATAATGAAGGGACCTTCCCATTTGGGCTTGAGCTTGTTCTTTTTCTTCTCCGGCAGGCGTAGAACTAGTTCACCAACATTATAGGTTTTGGCCCATACTTCTCTGCTTTGATACCTTCGAGCCTGTTACTGATAGAATGCGGAACGGGCTTTTGCCACGTCGTGCTCCTCCTCCAGGGCATCCAAACTGTCCTGCCGATCGAGCTCGGCCTCTCTTTCTTCGTACAAGCGCACTCGAGGTGAGTCATGAATTATGTCGCAAGGCGGCACTGCCTCGGCGTTGTACACCATAAAAAACGGTGTGTATCCGGTAGTGCGATTCGGCGTGGTCTGCAACCCCCAAAGTACGGACTCAAGCTCCTCTACCCAATGAGTGTCTAATTCCTTTAAAGACCGGACTAATCTGGGTTTAATGCCGCTCATGATAAGACCATTCACTCGTTTGACTTGACCGTTAGTTTGCGGATGATAGACATAAGCATAATCGAGCTTGATGCCCATGTTGCTGCACCAAAGTTTCACCTCGTCGTCTGTAAACTTCGTGCCGTTGTCAGTGATGATGCTGTGGAGGACGCCATAACGGTGTACAAGTCCGGATATGAAGTCTATCACCGGTCCGGATTCAGCCGTTTTGACAGGTTTGTCTTCTATCCATTTGGTGAATTTATCCACCATGACCAGTAAGTATTTTTTCTTATGGGTTCCCCTTTGAGGGGTCTGACCATATCGAGCCCCCAGACCGCAAAGGGCCAAGTAATGGGGATTGTTTGGAGGGCGGTAGGTGGCATGTGGCTTTGGTTTGCAAAAAGCTGGCAACCGACACAATGTTGTACCAGATGCTGAGCATCTGCCCGGGCCGTCGGCCAATAAAAACTTGTACGGAAGGCCTTGCTTACAAGGGCACGGGCTGCGGCATGGTGGCCGCCGAGTCCGGAATGGATTTCTGCCAAAAGCTTTCTCCCTTCCTCTTCGGAGATGCACCTCTGAAGGACTCCGGTTGTGCTTTTCTTATGAAACTCTCCCTCATGGACCTTGTAGGCTTTAGATCACCGCACTATGCAGCGGGCATCATTTTGGTCCTCGGGTAATTCATATCTAGTTAGGTAGGCCAGGAATGGTTCTGTCCATGGGGCGATCACGACCATTATCTCGTGGGCTGAAGGTATTATTTTGGTGGCAGAGCCTCCGATTGTGTCAGAGTATTCGGTATCTGGGGTTGTGGCCGGGTCCAGACTATTTTTGCCGGTGTCCCCTTCCCATACCACGGATGGTTTAAACAGTCTTTCTAGGAAGATGTTCGGTGGGACAGGGTCGCGTTTAGCGCCGATACGGGCTAGGATGTCCGCCGCCTAGTTGTTTTCCCGAGCCACATGGTGGAATTCAAGCCCCTCGAACCGAGCTGACATTTTGAGGACGGCGTTGCGATATGCCGCCATTTTCGGATCCTTGGCATCGAAGTCTCCATTTATTTGGGATATTGCGAGGTTCGAGTCCCCACGCACCTCTAGGTGTTGGATGCCCATGGATACTACCATCCGGAGGCCGTGTAATAGGGCCTCGTATTCGGCTGCGTTATTGGAGTATGTATATAGTATTTGGAGCACGTATTGCACCGTATCTCCGGTGGGGGACGTCAAGATGACGCCAACCCCCAAACCAGCCAGCATTTTAGAGCCGTCGAAGTGCATGATCCAATTGGAGTATGCGCCATACTCTTTAGGGAGTTCGGCTTCTGTCCATTCGGCTATGAAATCGGCCAGTACTTGCGACTTAATGGCTCATCGTGGCTTATATGTTATGTCGAACGGGAGGAGCTCGATTGCCCATTTGGCAACCCGGCCCGTGGCATCGCGGTTGTTTATTATGTCATTGAGTGGTACTTAGGAGGCCACCGTAATCGAACACTCTTGAAAGTAGTGTCATAATTTCCGAGATGCCATAAATACCGCGTATGCTATATTTTGCTAATGTGGGTACCGTGATTTGCATGGAGTGAGGATGGTGGATACATAATATACCAGCTTTTGAAGTGGGAATTTATGTCCGTCCATCTCTCGCTCGACGACGAGCACTGCGCTTACAACTTGGTGAGTTGCCGCTATATATAATAGCATTGGTTCGCCAACAGTTGGCGTGGCCAGGATGGCTTTTATTTCTTCCAGTCTGGCCGTGGCTGCGTCCGTCCACTCGAAGTGTTCGGTGCGCCGAATAAGGCGATAAAGGAGAAGTGCCTTTTCTCCTAATCGGGAGATAAAGCGGCTTAAAGCCGCCACACATCCAGTCAATTTCTGGATTTGCTTGAGGTCAGTTGGGATAGCCAACTGCGACAGAGCTCGGATTTTGGCCGGATTTGCTTCAATTCCTCTACTGGAGACGATGAAGCCCAGGAGCTTTCAGACGGGAACGCCGAAAACACATTTTTCCGGATTGAGCTTAATGTCGTATGTTCGGAGATTGGTGAACGTGAGCCTCAAGTCATCTATTAAAGAGTCGACGTGTCTGGTTTTAATGACCACGTCGTCTACATATGCCTCCACAGTCTTACCGATCTGCTTTTCCAGACATGTCCGGATCATGCGCTGATATGTTGCGCCGGCGTTTTTGAGCCCGAAGGGCATTGTGTTAAAACAGAAGGGGCCGTATGGCATGATGAATGCCGTTGTGGCTTAATTAGACTCTGCCATCTTAATCTGGTGGTAGCCGGAGTATGCATCGAGGAAGCACAATGATTCATGTCCTGCGGTAGCGTCGATGATTTGATCGATGCGAGGGAGTGGGAAGGGATCCTTTGGGCAAGCCTTATTAAGGTCTTTGAAGTTGACATATAGGCGCCAGGATTTTTCCTTCTTTGGTACCATCACCAGGTTTGCTAGCCAATCTGGATGTTTTATTTCTTTAATGAATCCGGCTTCCAGTAGCTTGGCCAACTCCTCTCCCATGGCTTGTCGCTTAGGTTCAGAGAAACGCCGAAGAGTCTGCTTGACTGGCTTGAATCCTTTTAGAATATTAAGGCTATGCTCGGCCAATCTGCATGGGATTCCTGGCATTTCTGACGGATGCCAGGCGAATATATCTCAATTCTCGCGCAGAAACTCCCGTAGTGCGGCATCTACAGCGGGGTCTAACTGTGCCCCGATGGATGCTATTTTTGTAGGGTCCGTTGGATGGACTTGGAATTTAACTATTTCGTCTGCTGGTTTAAAGGAGGTGGACTTGGATCTTTTGTCTAGTATCACGTCATCCTTGTCCACCGTGGAGCGCAACGCGGTTAACTCCTCCGCCACAAAGGCTTCGGATAATGCCTCGAGGGCTAGTGCGGCTGTTTTGTTCTCGGCGCGGAGTGCTATGTCCGGATCACTAGCTAGAGTGATAATTCCCTTGGGTCCGGGCATTTTGAGCTTCATGTACCCGTAATGGGGTATGGCTTGAAAAATCGTGAATGCCTCCCGCCCTAGAAGGGCGTGGTATCCGCTACTGAACGGGGCCACTTGGAATGTAATTTCTTCGGACCTGTAATTCTCCGGAGTGCCGAATACCACATCAAGTGTGATTTTCCCAGCGCAACGTACCTCCTGACTAGGGATGATTCCTCGGAAGGGCGTACTGCTTTGCTCAATACGGTTGTTGTTTATTTCCATTTTTGGAGAGTCTCCTCATAAATGAGGTTTATTCCGCTGCCGCCGTCCATGAGTACCTTAGTGAGCCGAAAGCCGTCCACAATTGGACTGAGGACCAAAGAGGCTGGTGCTCGGGCTGTTAGGAATTTAGGTTCGTCACTGGCATTGAATGTGATAGCCGTGTCGCTCCATGGATTTATTGCTGCCACGTGGCAGACTTCAGCAAGGCTGCGGAGTGCTCGCATGCACCTATTGTTTGAGGCGAAGGTCTCGAAGACCGTTAATACTGTATTGTTATCTGTGGGAAGGTGCTCTGAGGTATTTTGGGTGAGAAGATCCTCACCGCTTTTGGCCACCTGCCGGAGTACCCAACATGCTCTAAGGCTGTGTGTTGATATGGTATCTGGTGTACTATGGATTTTGCCGGGGACCGTTAAGCCAACCCTCCAATACGGTTCCATGCCCTGTAGTGGGCTTTTGCTTCTTTGTAATTGAGTCGGGCGACTTATGAGAGTGCACCCTTTTAGTTCGGACCGGGGGTTTTGTCAGAGCCGGACTATCCCAAAATTGCGTTTGGGTTTTCTAGGCACTTTCCATCGCAGAGTATTTCCGTACTATGGCCGTCAGGTCGGTGAAGTGTGCTACGTCACGGCGACTTATGGCGTTGAGGACTCCCTTGTCCGCGGAATTGTTGCAAAAGAATGAAATTGCATCTTCCTCGCGACAATCCTTGACCTTGTTCATTACAAGGAGGAATCTGGCACAATAGTGATGTACTGTCTCTTGGGGCGCTTGCCTCATGTGGGAAAGATCGTTTGTATCTGGGTGGGTGGGTGGATTTAAGTCCAGACCTTGACCCAATCTATGATCCCGGGGCAGGGGAGTTTCCGATCTTGGAAGTTCGGGCTCCGGGATGTTGCCCTGTGGGTTCGGTATGCGGCCTGATTCTAGATTCAGGGTTAGGGCGGTGTCCTCCCGTGGGCGAGTATCCTGTTCGGAGAGCTCGGGAATACGGACATAGTTCATCCTCGGGATAGAGGGAGAATCGCCGCATTGCTCCTCCACCACCGCTATCTGATGGGTGACCGACGGAGAATTAATCTCCCTTTGGTCGGGTTTAAGCCCGATCCGATCGTAGTCGGTAGTGACTCCCAGAGTAGCAATGCGATCCAAGAGCTCGTTCAAAGAGGAGAGCTCCATTGGATCCATCTGCTCGGCAAATTTCGAGCCAATGTGGAGGCTTTTTTTGATGACCCGAGAGGTCATCGTCGGCGCAGCGGCCGAGCGGGCGGTCATGATGAAGCCGCCTAGTCAGAGAGTTTGGCCTACAGCCAGGGCTCCCCTAGTGATGATGTCGTCCTTGACAACGAGGCGAGCTATCCTCCTTATGATGACAACACAGTGGATCTCTCAATGAAAGCACCAATGTCGGTGTCAAAACCGGCGGATCTCGGGTAGGGGGTCCCGAACTGTGCGTCTAAGGCGGATGGTAACAGGAGGCAGGGGACACGATGTTTACCCATGTTCGGGCCCTCTTGATGGAGGTAATACCCTACGTCTTGCTTGATTGTTCTTGATGATATGAGTAGTACAAGAGTTGATCTACCACGAGATCAAAGAGGCTAAACCCTAGAAGCTAGCCTATGGTATGATTGTATGTTTTCCTACGAACTAAAACCCTCCGGTTTATATAGACACCGGGGGGGGCTAGGGTGACACAAGGTTGGTTACAAAGGAGGAGATATACATATCCGTATTGCCTAGCTTGCCTTCCACGCCAATTAGAGTCTCATCCGGACACGAGACGAAGTCTTCAATCTTGTATCTTCATAGTCCAACAGTCCGGCCAAAGGATATAGTCCGGCTGTCCAAAGACCCCCTAATCCAGGACTCCCTCAAGGGCTATTACCGGATGATGTTTCCCGGGGCCCGAAGCTGTCTAAATCCTTGTCTTGTGTTGCGTTTCTTGATTCTGCTCAACCCTCTCAAGCTACTACAAAGATGTGTTGGCCTCACGACTAAGTCCTCACACTAGGACATCTGCCACGACAATTCCACGATAGTTGGCGCCCACCGTGGGGCCTGCGCACGGTGGTGTTGAGTTCTTAAAGGGATCTTTTCTAGGGTTCGAGTAGTTTGCAATTTTCCGGCTCAATGAAAGCTGGCGTGAAAAATTCACATCAACTATAAGATCATCAGTCAAGATTGACGAAGTATTTTTGGGACGGGGGATATGAGATTGAGACAGTTTTAGGGTTACGTGATGTATGGCCGCCTCACGCGTCGTGGTAATCCGCCGAGTCGGGGATGAGGTCTTGTCCAGGAGGTGATTTGTCTGCCACGTTTCTTACTCCAAGGCCGACTGAAGTTCAGACGATCCGTCCGACCACAGGTTTCGCCGAATAATCATAGCCAGAGCTCTTTATCCGTTTTATCCTGTGGAAATCCCAAAAGGCTGCAGCCGTCCTGGCTGTTCCGACGCGTTGCAACCGCCGCTCCGTACGCAGCATCCATATTACCTACCGCTCACACGGGAATCAAGTCCCGAGGCAAACATTGATCTACCGCTGTTGCTTTGTGTGTGAAAACCAAAGTCAAGTCGTCAGCTACACTCCATTATCCACTAGTACGTGTGAAGGCACTAGTACTTGCGCTGGTACAGAGTATTAGTCCAGCCTTTGCTTTTTACCATCCAATGCTACATCCAACAAGATCTATCATCGGTTGCAAAAAGTTGCTCAACCCGTTTAAAAGAAAAGGAGAGGGCCACGACCTAGAGGAGTCAAACCTGCCTGTTGTTCTGCTTTAGCTTCACCTACGAGCCGGACTGCGCTCCGAGTTCACTAGCCGTCGCCTCATTAAACCCATTGCCCGCTGTCGGCGAGCCGCCACCACTGCCGACCGTAACTCTGGCAAACCATCTGGATCCCTCTGCTGCGTATTTTTTTCTTCGCTGGGCCGTTCTGGCAAGCCGCCGCCATAACGGCCGGCGCATCTTCTGCTACTACAAAATCGCCTGCTTTAAGCCGCCCTATGGTTAGCTGGCCTCGTCTCTGCTCCTGCATCCTCTCCTGTTGGTTAAGGGAAGGATAAGTGGGGACTAGAAAGTCAAGACTTATAAAATCAGGTCATGGTACAATTAGTACTGACACGAGGAGCGAGGATTGATGGATATGCTATTCCACTGTCCACTATTACTCCCTCCTTCCATCTATATAGGGCCTAATGCGTTTTTCAAGACGGTCTTTGACTATTGACAAGATAAATAGTACATGACATGCATAATGTGAAAATTATATCATTGAAATCTTCTTTCACATACGAATTTGATGGTATGCTTTGTGTAAGTTGCATGTCATATATTGTTGCTCTAACATTTGGTCAAAGTTAGCCTCAAAAAACGAATTATGCCCTATATAGATGGAAGGAGGGAGTATCTGACAAATACCAGCTGTCGGTGTCAAAACCGGCGGATCTCGGGTAGGGGTCCCGAACTGTGCGTCAAGGCCGGATGGTAACAGGAGACAAGGGACACGATGTTTTTAACCAGGTTCGGCCCCTCTCGATGGAGGTAATACCCTACTCCTGCTGGATTAATATTGATGATATGGGTAGTACAAGAGTAGATCTACCACGAGATCAAGGAGGCTAAACCCTAGAAGCTAGCCTATGGTATGATTGTTGTATATGGAGTTGTATCGACTAGCCTGACCTCAGTTTATATAATGCACCAGAGGCCTAGGTTAACAAGAGTCCTAGCCGAATACGCCGGTGGGGAGAAGTCCTTGTCTTGATCGCCAAGTCTTGTGGAATCTTCCTTGTATGCGGCAATTGTCCGAACTGGCCCATGAGTATACGGCCACGGGGGTCCTCGGCCCAATCTATCAGATCGGGAGATGACGTGTTGAGTACCCCCTAGTCCAGGACACCGTTAGTAGCCCCCTGAACCGGTCTTCAAGTTAGGGACGCTCCTCGATTCTTCCGAACTGTTCTTCATCTTCGATTGTCGTTCTTGAAAACTGGTTCAACGAATCTTCTTTATCTTCGATCTTGAGGATCGCCGAAATGCATTCGACGAGTTTACACGTCGGGTATCCGAGGAGCCCCTTTAAGTTTACGGCCTTTATCAATGCCTTGCTATTTTTATGCCACACCTCGGGTTTGAAGTTGTTCCCGGGAGGCAGGGTCCTCTTGCGTCTGAGCTCCAACGCCGGACTGCATTCGAGGTATCTTTTGCAGCCGAGCACCAACGCCGGACCGCTTCCCAGCTCTAGCGCCGGAATGTATCCGAGCTCCAACGCCGGACTATGTATCCGAGCTCCAATGCCGGATTGTATATCCGAGCTCCAACGCCGAAATATATCCGAGCTCCAACGCCGGACTGTGTCCAGACTCCAATGCCGGACTATATCCGAGGTGTCATATCACCTTGGTTCAAAAAAGTTGAAGGAGTTTAGCCGAGCTTAACGCCAGAAATGTCCTCTATGGAGCCAGCCACTAGCGCCCGAGCTTTATGCCGGACTGCTTCCGAGGTGGTGCACCACCCCGACTATGGGCTGATTTTTTGTCAATATTTTTTATTGGTGCAATTTATTCTCTGCCGATATATATAGCCAGTAGCCCTCAAGGTGTGTATCGGTCTAAAACCCGAGATGCACATGAAGGATGACATAAGACCGCTGATCCCAGTAGCCGCTGAGACTCAGGTTGATTTGCAAAATCGGCCTGAGGATCAAGTCCTAGCTCGGCAGAATACTTTGGGACACAAAAGTGGCGTGCTCAGTCCTCAAGACTCAGGTTGGGTGCGGCCGACCAACCTGAGGATCAAAATCTCCTCGGAAACTATATTGCACATAAAATTTTCTGCATTGGACAAGCAATGCAGTAGCCCCCGAGACACTGGTCGGGTGGCAACACCAGATCAGGGGATCGATGTGCCCCTTTAATATTTGTAAATAATAAGCCCGAAGCCCAGTAGCCCCCGAGCCTTAATGCGGGCACGGGTGGCCGAATTAAGGATCAATATCCATAGTAAAATCACAAATTATGTGTAATGACTCTATGTATCCAAGTACTTTACATCATTAATGCTCGGATCCGCATTGTACAAAACTTTGTTGACCGACCATCGGCTTCCACCTCCTTGGCCAGTAGCCGAGGAGTGTTTGTCCTACTTTATAAAGCCTTTATGAGGGTAAAGATTTATGACAAACAAGGCAATCTGGCCACACGGTTTTATAAACAAAGGTACGCAGAGAGATATGTTATATTAATGTTTAACAGAAGAAATGTATTCCAAAGAAAATAGTCCCGCTATCGGTTCTTTTCTTTGGGTTGTCATGCTAAGCATGATCATGAAACCTCAGCTCGAATGTAAGAGCAAAATATCGAGGATTTAGTTTGGGAGGCCAGTTAATAGCCCTCGGTAGTGTTCGGCGACAGTCAAGGTCAAGCCGTAAACACTTCGGCCAATGTTATGAATGGCCCGTCATAGTCATCAGATCGCTGACTAGTTTACGCTTATTGTGAAAGTCAGTTTTCGGCTTTCTCCACTGAGGTGCTTAACCATGTGAGCTGGAAGCACAATCGCAGTGGTTCTCCCTTTGCACGCCTAGCCGAACAAAACGGAACGTAGGAAGCAAGTGCAGGAGCCGGGCAACCCAACTATTGACCGAAGACACAATTCGAAACCAATGCATATATAGCAATATCTGAGAATGTTTTTGCCGAATCCCTAAAGGTGTCCGGCGTTGCACTGCGAGACTAATGCTGGAAAAGCACAAATAGTTTTAAAAGTGCCAAAAAGCTTGGAAAACCAAGAAACGTCAGTAAAAACATGACGTCCGAACAATATCAAGTGTTCGGTGCCAATCCGAAAGTTGGTCTTAGAAAAAAGAAGTGCTTCTGTCGTGTTTTAACATGATACATCCTATCTCAAGACTTCGAGCGGGTCAGCCTACGGCTTCAACCTCCTATCCCGAGGGCGGAGTACTTCTCATCAGGCCAGTTTACCAAACTAAACTCTAGCAGCTTTGAGAGAGAAATTAGGCTCCCCGGCTAGTGACCGCACACTCGTGTCGAAAAAAGGAGTGATAAATAATAATAAAACTTTGCAACGACTAAGAAGAAGAACACTTATTATAAAACGGCTCAAATAAACTTAAGAGCCCCCAAGTGACTTGGGTAGAAGAATGATTGCATGTACCGAAGTACTTATATCATATCTATGTTCAACCGAACTTTAAACGCGTCTTAACCGACCGTCGGCTTCTCCCTCTTCGGTCAAGGACCGGAAAGTGTTATGTACTCCATCGGTCGAGAATATCGACGGTGTTTCCAATAACCAGGCAATCAGGCCATAAGGTTGTAACAGACAAAGCGCGCTCAGGGAACTTATGCTATATTACCGTGAAGTGTAAGAAGCATCTTCGAAGAAAATAGTACCCCCACCGATACCTTTCTTTGGTGCTCATTGTTATTATGAGACTTGTGCAATAGATTTTTTGTACTCATGAGTTCCGTTGTGTGTCGACCATCATTGAAAACTATAAGAGCGCTAGCTTTCGGCTTCACCCAGTCTGAGGTCCGGCTCGGTTGACCCGATCGTGACAATCGCGGAGGTGCTCCCTTTACTCCCTAGCCGAGCAATCGGGAACGTAGGGGTAAACACAGGAGCGAGGCAACCCAGCTTGCAAATCGCTTAAGTCAATGTGGTGCATATTATGGCGTAATACACGAACAAGGAACGAAGCCGTACAAGTATAATCATATGCAAGAGGAAAAACCTTCATAAAGGAAGCCCCCAAGTAAACGGGGTATTTGAATTTGTGCGTCACAAACAAAGTTTGGACAAGGAAAAAATTTTACAAGCAACTTTTTTCCAAAAAAGTATAATGCTTGGTCGAGTCGAACACAAGTTAAAAATTTAAAACTTTGAGCATGAAGGCAACTTAGCTGGTTAATGTGTTCGGTATTGATGACGCGGTCCGAGCTTGATGCAGGACAAGGTGCCATCCCCCAAGCCGGTCCCGAGGTGGCGGAGCAAAGAGCTCGGCACTCCGAAGTGGTGACATAGCACGGTCAATGCAGGCCGGCAGAGTGATGCCGAAGTCCCCGGCATGGGGTAATGAAGTGTTGACGAAGCCCCCCGTCCAGCCGAGGTGACGCCAAAGGATATAGTCCGGCTGGATCATTTTCCTGTGCCACATAAAATAGTGCAAACCGGAGATAATAGTAATAATGATAATTAAAAAAATGTTGCATAATAAATAATTTATGCAAAGTGAGGAATAGAAGAAATATGGCCTGGCGCCGAAGTCAATGTCGATGCAGGGCGTCGGCGTGATGTAGTAAAGGCGTGGCAAAGCCTGAATTCATAGGTCGGTCCGAGCTCCGGAAGCGGCGTTCTTCGGACTATGTATGGAAACTGATCGAACCACCACGCGACCGTCGTTAATGCGGTCACCATTTGATAGACCTGGCTTATTTGTTCTAGCCATCCGAAGGAAGGTGATTCCCAAAATTGGGACTCGATCCGCACACCCGTTACCGAAGTAGGTTGATGAAGAGATGATGAAGCCCCCGGTCCAGCCGAGATGTCGAAGTAGGTCGGCGTGATGGACACCGGCTCAGAGGAGCAATAGTGCGGCCCTGCCGATGCAGGTCGTGACGTGGTCAATGCCGGCTTGATGAAGTGACCGTGCGGCGATGACGGTGTGCCCGCTCCATGTAACCCGTGGGGCGGTGATGTTGATGATAATTTATTCTTTGCGATGCCGAACTGTTGTTCAGCTTGCCGAGGTGATGATCCGAAGAAGTTGAGCTCGGCTCAATAAAGTGACAATGTGTCTAGCGCAGGTCGGCAGCCGTGGAGCAATATTGCCGGACTGGTTTGACACCAGCATGATATTGAAGATCATGTTCAAAAGATTTTAAAGTCAGTGGGATGTGTTCCGGAACAAAACACAATACCCCACACAAAACTTCCTTAAAAAAGGATGTCCGAAATCCCGTTCATAAAAAAGACAAACTCGGGTCGGATTCGTTTTCGCGCAGAAAACAGATCCGAAAAGTGATGCACTAATCGGAAGGTTCCCGGAGTTTGGACGGTCGGATCGAGCTGAAATTTGGAGGTCTGGTAGATATAGGAATTCCGCAGCCGATGAACGGTTGGATCTTTCAAAGGACATCCGAGATAGAAGCTGGACACCACTCCCTAAACTCGTCCAGATTCCCGTCCAGATTTGACAGGGCTCCGGTATATCACGGATTGCCAGAGATTCCTCCATCGGAACTCGATGAAAATTTCCAGAGTTGTTGTAGACCCAATTCCGCACAATCCCACTGAAGCGATCGTCAAAGCGATACTCCAGGAGGTGGTGGCGGCAGATACGAGTTTGCTGTCCAGAAAAACAGCACGATCGCTTGAGGGCAATGTTGACGTTGAGCCCCCGAGCTCCATAGATGATTCCTCCGTGATCTTGATAGAGATCGGAGTTGATGTTTGATGAAGGTCCTCGTCCGAACATGGTGATCCGAACACGGGGCGTAATTCTTGGTCGAACCAAGGTGACCAGTCGAGCTGGTGGCGAAGATGACGAAGTCGCAGTTGATCTGCAGGCGAGCCATCGATCCTTTTGTCGATCACACAGCGGAACCCTCAATGAAAGCACCAATGTCGGTGTCAAAACCGGCGGATCTCGGGTAGGGGGTCCCGAACTGTGCGTCAAGGCCGGATGGTAACAGGAGACAAGGGACACGATGTTTTTACCCAGGTTCGGGCCCTCTCGATGGAGGTAATACCCTACTCCTGCTGGATTAATATTGATGATATGGGTAGTACAAGAGTAGATCTACCACGAGATCAAGGAGGCTAAACCCTAGAAGCTAGCCTATGGTATGATTGTTGTATATGGAGTTGTATCGACTAGCCTGGCCTCGGTTTATATAATGCACCAGAGGCCTAGGTTAACAAGAGTCCTAGCCGAATACGCCGGTGGGGAGAAGTCCTTGTCTTGATCGCCAAGTCTTGTGGAATCTTCCTTGTATGCGGCAGTTGTCCGAACTGGCCCATGAGTATACGGCCACGGGGGTCCTCGGCCTAATCTATCAGATCGGGAGATGACGTGTTGAGTACCCCCTAGTCCAGGACACCGTCACCAGCGATGCATAGCGTGTTTCCCCAGATAAAACAGAGGAAGACCCATGTGGGTGCTGGTGCCACATTAGACGTGCATCCATCCGATTATCTTTTTCATCTGAGAATATCGAACAAATTACCAGGTGCTATCTTTTCTATGTATTTTATGAGTACACATTAAATTGTTTGAGAACAATTACTTGCTATTGTAATATTTTACGCAGGATAATTATTGATGACAAAAAGGGTTGTTATATCGCGGATATGGAGCGCGAGCCAGCATCATCTCGCACTGATGTTCGCCCATTGTCGGTATCAAAACCGGTGGATCTCGGGTAGGGGGTCCCGAACTGTGCGTCAAGGTCGGATGGTAACAGGAGACAAGGGACACGATGTTTTTACCCAGGTTCGGGCCCTCTCGATGGAGGTAATACCCTACTCCTGCTGGATTAATATTGATGATATGGGTAGTACAAGAGTAGATCTACCACGAGATCAAGGAGGCTAAACCCTAGAAGCTAGCCTATGGTATGATTGTTGTGTATGGAGTTGATTGTGCTACGGACGACCACCCTCCAGTTTATATAGACACCGGATAGGGTTAGGGTTACACAGAGTCGGTTACAATGGTAGGAGATCTTGAATATCCGCATCGCCAAGCTTGCCTTCCACGCCAAGGAAAGTCCCATCCGGACATGGGACGAAGTCTTCAATCTTGTATCTTCATAGTCCAGGAGTCCGGCTGAAGGTATAGTCCGGCTACCCGAACACCCCCTAATCCAGGACTCCCTCAGTAGCCCCCGAACCAGGCTTCAATGACGATGAGTCCAGCGCGCAGATTGTTCGGCATTGCAAGGCGGGTTCTTCTCCAAATCCTGTGTACCTGTAGGAATAATGTCCGATTTTTGTAGTGTAGCGCTCCTCGACTCCCACGCCCAATAATGGCCGTCTTCCATGTGTCAAACGAATGCGAAAAGCCAAGGCATTTTTACATCCATGCCCCTAGCCGTATAAACGAGCCGCCTATTTAACGGGATGGGGATTTAGGTCCAAACCACATCTTCTCCTCTCCGCAAGTTATCATCAGAGCGCTTCCAGCAAAGGTCCATTCCAACATGACCAGTCGTCGCAGCTCCTCCCCTCGCCCCTCCGGTCCCAAAACCGGGGACTGGGAGAGTTGCACCATCCCGCATAGCGAGTTAGTGTCGCTTCAGGCCAAGGGATTTCTCCCTCAGGCATACATGGTCCCGGTCCGAGCCGGTCTCGCCACCTATAATGGCGGAAAACAAGCGGAGAGCACCACCAATCCTTCTAAAGGAGAGCGGGTGTGCCTCGTCCCCTATCTAATAAGGGGACTGGGGTTTCCAATTCATCCATTTCTCCGCGGGCTTCTGGAGTTCTACGGCCTCCAGCTGCACAATCTCACGCCCGCCTCCGTATTACATATTGCGGGCTTCATCGCCCTTTGCGAGCTATTTTTAGGCGTTGAGGCTCATTTCGCGCTGTGGAAGAGGTTATTCTGCCTGGTGTCCCGTTCTCGAGAGGGGTCTATAAACCTAGTGGGCGGAGCCGAAGTATGGCGCATTGCCGGGACCGGATACCTATCCGGAACCCCAAAGAAGGCGTCCAAGGACTGGCCTTCGGAATGGTTTTACATAGATGACGTCCCGCTATCGGACCCTATCCGGGTCGGTCTCCTTGAGTTCAACAGTGCCCCATTGAAGAAATGCTTGAGCTGGCGTCCGCGGAGCTCTCAGAAAGAAAGCGACAGAGACGTCCTTTACCTGATGGGCCGGATAAGACTGTTGGCTCATTCCGGACTAACCATGAATTGAGTCATGGCCACATGCATTATGTGGGGGGTGCAGCCGCTTCAATATAGAGGCCACCCCATGTGGGATTTCAATGGGGAGGATGACGCCACCCGTTACGGTCGTAAGGGGCCGGCCTCAGCTGCCGCCCTAGTAAAGATCTTATCCTCTTTGTACAAGGGAGAAAAGGAGGAATTCCTCCGTGTCAATCCGCAGGCCGGATTTACTATGTTTGATCCTCCAAGTTGGGTAAGTGAATAATTGCGCTTGCCCGTTTGTTTTATACTCCCACGGTTAGATATGTAGTCTAACGACTTCAGTGCAGGAACTGCGACATGAGGTAAAGGATATAAACAGCCGCCCTCCATAGCCCGAGGACCCAGAACGGTCCCTTGATCCGGACTCCGAAGAGGACCCGGACATATCGGTGGAGCTTATCGATGGGGTGTTCCATCAGCTAAGCAAGGACAATACCTTGGTAGCCATCACGGCTGATTACCCAGGGTTAATCCCGGCCTCCCAGGTGACAGAAACCAGAGTCTCATTCCCTTGAGAGAGATTCCACTCTCACGTATTCCGGTGTTTCTGACGACAACCGTGTTTTGCAGGGGAGATTTCCGAGGCAGGAGGCCGAGCCTGCGGCGGCTAGCCAACGAGGGGCCGCAGGACCCCGTGGGGCAAAAAGGAATGCAGTCCGGACTGAGATGCCGACGCAAAGGTATAGCGCACCCTCTGTTTCCCTGGTGTTATTCTGTCAGGGCATATTAACGTTCGTGCTATCTTCAGAACGAAGAGACCTCGCCGGACTACATCCGGAGAGGTTGCCAATCGCGCCCCACCAGCCAGGCTCCAACGTCTGGCCAGGAAGCGGAGGCAAGCACAAGGCGCGCACCGGACGCTCCTCCGACAGAGGATGCGGACAGGCTGTCTGCCACAAATTCTGAAGTGGAGAGTGCCATGAACCACAGGCGTCGTCGGACAGTTCTACGGGACGCTTGTTTCTCCCAAGAGGCTTTAGATGCCTTTAATTCGGGAGATGCGTACCTCCGTGCCGCTCAAAATGGTTTAGCCAGAGCCACGGAGCAGTATGTAAAAGACATACGGGTAAGAAAATTTTGGTCAAATATAGATATACCAGTAGCCCCCGAGACTTGAAACAGTTAGAGCAACTGATTTAAGGATCATTTAATAAGCAGGTTCTTACAGAGAAGAATACCGTACTGTCCCAGGAGCTGGAAAAGTGCAAGGCCCAACTAGAGGCCGCACTAGCCGCAGCAGGGGAGCCCAAAGAGACCCCCTCAGGTAAGATACGCTTCGAAAGATTAGTATTGTGCGGTGTGGGTGCAAATCTAACAAATCATGTTGCAGATGGCACCGGACTCGATCCGGAAAAGCAACAACTCTTACGCCGGCTAAAGGCCGGTGAGAGTACGTTGACAAAGGTGAGGCGAGAGAAGAATGATCTTCAGGATGCCAACACCAGGCTGGACGTCGAACTTAAAGATGTTCGTGGCCAGCTGTCGGACTCCACGAGGGAGAATCAGCGTCTTCGACGTGGCATATTCAGTAAGTGCTTGAACGAACTTTAAAAAAAAAGAGTTCGGCGAGGAAGTCGACTAACAGAGTAATGTCTGTAGGTATGCTCACAGGTCGTCCTGCAGAGGAGATGCCCAGTTCTACGGGTGACCTTCTTCCCGAACTCATGCAACTGCACGAGCGAATTCGGCACGCGATGCGAGGTGTTGCCCAAGCCTTATGGCCTGCCCACTCCATGCCCGAGGGCCTTGGAGAGCTTGCGGAGAAGCTGAAGGGAGCTCGGCGGCGCTCCCGGTTGTGGAAGATATCAGCCTGCCGACAAGGCGCTAGGGAAGCCTGGGCCATGGTGAAGACCCGTTTTACGAAGTCTGACCCAAACCACATGGCCGAGGTCGGACCAGTGGGGCCTGACGGGAAGGAGATCCCTGTGAGCTTAGTATACGGCCAAGTAGAGTTGGCCGTGAAGTATTCCCAGTAGGACTGTAAATTAGACAGCCTGTTAGATGGTATAGAAGAGGAATACAATCAGTCAGAATGACTATGTAATTTTGAATTGACATGTGTAATGCTTTCTAGCCGGATTGTAGATCGTTTGTCGTTGCCGACCTTTTCGCTTGAACCTCGGGACCTGACGGTCTTGAGTGTGTCCGAATACCATAGCAGTTATATAAGAACCATGGTATGCGTGGAGACCAGGCGTAGGGGTCATTAGTGCTTTATCAGACAAGTGCCCAACTAGTTATGTTATATTACATGGTTAGTAAGAAACATCTTCCAGAGAGAATAGTTCCGTTAGGGGTTCCTTTCGCTGGGAGGCATGCCCTAAAGTGCATGTCCGGACTGCGTAAAAAAGACGCAGAAAAAAGCATCTGGGGGCGCATAAAATGAGTAAAAAGATCATCTTTTATCTCACCGACCGAATATTCCCTTAAGAACGCTAGCTTTCGGCTTCACCCAGTCTGAGGTACACATCCGGCTGACCCGGCAGTAACAATCGCAGAGGTGCTCCCTTTACCGCCTAGCCGAACAATCGGGAACATAGGGGTAAGCACAGGAGCCAGGCAACCCAGCTTGGCCAAAACTTAAGTCATATCGATGCATATAATGGTGAAGAAAAAGGTACATGCGGAAGTTTGACGCATGTGTTGGGTGTGAAGCCCGTATAAATAAGCTTCTGTTAAAGAAGCCCCCAGGTTTAATGAGCGTGAGTGGCGCGTCACTAGATGAGCCTTTAAGGGCTATAAAAGAAAAGAGGGGAATGAGAGAAATGTAAGACAGAAAAATGCAAAAAATGGACAGAGGAAGGAGACGAACACAGAGTCCGACGCTAGGCATAGAATCTTCGGAGACGGGTGGCGTTCCACGGGTTCGGCTCGAGTCGGTTATCCAACGCATCTCGTAGGCGGTACGCCCCGCCGGTCAGGACTTGGTCGATTATGAATGGACCTTCCCACTTGGGCTTGAGTTTGTCCTTTTTCTTATCCGGCAGGCGTAGAACTAGTTCGCCAACATTGTAATTTTTGGCCCGTACTTCTCTGCTTTGATATCTTCGGGCCTGCTGTTGATAAAATGTGGAACGGGCTTTTGCCACGTCACGCTCCTCCTCCAGGGCGTCCAAGTTGTCCTGCCGATCGAGCTCGGCTTCTCTTTCTTCGTACATGCGCACTCTAGGTGAGTCATGAATTATGTCGCAGGGCAGAACTGCCTCTGCGCCGTACACCATAAAAAATGGTGTGTATCCGGTGGTGCGATTTGGTGTGGTCCGCAGCCCCCATAGCGAGGAGTCGAGCTCCTCTACCCAGTGCGTGTTAGATTCCTTGAGGGACCGCACTAGTATGGGTTTAATGCCGCTCATGATAAGACCATTTGCACGTTCGACCTGGCCGTTGGTTTGTGGGTGATAGACGGAAGCATAATCAAGCTTGATGCCCATGTTTTTGCACCAGAGTTTTACCTCGTCGGCGGTAAAGTTTGTGCCGTTGTCAGTGATGATGCTGTGGGGGACGCCATAACGGTGTACAACCCCGGATATGAAGTCTATCACAGGTCCGGATTCGGCCGTTTTAACAGGCTTGGCTTTTATCCATTTGGTGAATTTATCCACCATGACCAGTAAGTATTTTTTCCTATCGGTCCCACCTTTAAGGGGTCCGACCATGTCAAGCCCCCAGACCGCAAAAGGCCAGGTGATGGGTATAGTTTGGAGTGCGGTGGGTGGCATATGGCTTTGGTTGGCAAAAAGTTGGCAACCAACGCATCGTTGGACTAGGTCCTGAGCGTCTGCCCGGGCCGTCGGCCAATAAAAGCATGTACGGAAAGCCTTGCTAACAAAGGACCGAGCAGCGGCATGGTGACCATCGAGTCCGGCATGAATTTCAGCCAGAAGGTTCCGCCCTTCCTCTTCGGAGATGCACCTTTGAAGGACTCCGGTAGTGCTTTTCTTATAAAGCTCTCCCTCATGGACTCTATAGGCTTTAGATCGCCGCACTATGCAGCGGGCCTCGTTTTGGTCCTCCGGGAGTTCCTGCCTAGTAAGGTAGGCTAGGAATGGTTCTGTCCACGGGGCGATGACCGCCATTATTACGTGGGCTGAAGGTGTAATTTCATTGGCAGAGCCTCCAATTGTGTTAGATTGTTCGGCGTCGAGTGGTGCGGCTGGGTCCGGGCTGTTATTTGCGGGTTCCCCCTCCCATGCTACGGATGGCTTGAACAATCTTTCCAAAACGATGTTGGGGGGGACTGCATCGCGTTTTGCTCCGATGCGTGCCAGGACGTCTGCTGCTTGATTGTTTTCTCGGGCTATATGGTGAAACTCCAGCCCTTCGAACCGAGCTGACATTTTTAGGACGGCGTTGCGGTAAGCTGCCATTTTTGGGTCCTTGGCGTCGAAGTCTCCTTTTATTTGGAATATCGTGAGGTTTGAATCCCCGCGTACCTCTAGGCGCTGGATACCCATGGATACTGCTATCCGGAGACCATGTAGGAGGGCCTCATATTCGGCTGCATTGTTGGAATCCATGTACATGATCTGGAGCCCATATTGGACTGTGTCTCCTGTGGGGGACGTCAGGACGACGCCAGCCCCCAGTCCGGCCAACATTTTGGAGCCGTCGAAATGCATAATCCAGTTTGAATATGTGCCGTACTCTTTAGGAAGCTCGGCCTCCGTCCATTCTGCGACGAAGTCGGCCAAAACTTGCGATTTAATAGCTCGCCGTGGCTTATAGGTTATATCGAACGGGAGAAGCTCGATGGCCCATTTTGCAATCCGGCCCGTTGTGTCGCGGTTGTTGATAATATCGTTGAGTGGTACTTCCGAGGCTACTATTATGGAACACTCTTGAAAGTAGTGTCGTAGCTTCCGGGATGCCATGAATACCGCGTATGCAATCTTTTGATAATGCGGGTACCGTGATTTGCATGGAGTGAGGACAGTGGATACGTAGTAGACTGGCCTTTAAAGGGGGAATTTGTGCCCATCCGTTTCCCGCTCGACAATGAGCACTGCGCTGACAACTTGATGTGTTGCTGCAATGTACAATAACATTGGTTCGCTGGTGTTCGGCGCGGCCAGGACTGGGTTTGTTGCCAATATGGCTTTTATTTCATCAAGTCCGGCCGTGGCGGCCTCCGTCCACTCGAAGTGTTCGGTGCGCTGAAGGAGGCGATAGAGGGGTAGTGCCTTTCCTCCGAAGCGAGAGATGAAGCGGCTTAAAGCCGCCACGCATCCGGTTAATTTTTGTATTTGTTTGAGGTCCTTTGGGATATCCAATTGTGACAAAGCTCGGATCTTGGCTGGATTTGCTTCAATTCCTCTACCGGATACAATGAAGCCCAAGAGCTTTCCGGCTGGAACGCCGAAGACGCATTTTTCCGGGTTGAGCTTGATGTCATATTTTCGGAGGTTATCGAATGTAAGCCTCAAGTCGTCTACTAGAGATTCGACATGTCTTGATTTGACGACCACATCATCCACATACGCCTCCACTGTTCTGCCAATCTGATTTGCCAGACATGTCTGGATCATGCGCTGATATGTTGCGCCGGTGTTTTTCAGCCCGAAGGGCATTGTGTTGAAGCAGAATGGGCCGTATGGTGTGATGAATGCTGTTGCGGCTTGGTCTGATTCTGCCATCTTGATTTGATGGTATCCGGAGTATGCGTCGAGGAAACACAACGAGTCGTGTCCTGCGGTGGCATCGATAATTTGATCGATACGGGGGAGGGGGAAGGGATCCTTTGGGCAAGCCTTGTTAAGGTCTTTAAAATCGACACACAGGCGCCAGGATTTGTCCTTCTTTGGTACCATCACCAAGTTTGCTAGCCAGTCCGGATGTTTTATGTCTCTAATGAATCCGGCCTCCAATAGCTTGGCTAGCTCCTCTCGCATAGCCTGTCTCTTGGGTTCGGAAAAACGCCGAAGGGCTTGTTTGACAGGTTTGAATCCTTTTAGGATATTTAAGCTGTGTTCGGCCAGCCTGTGTGGGATTCCTGGCATGTCTGAAGGGTGCCAGGCAAAAATGTCCCAGTTCTCTCGTAGGAACTCTCGCAGTGCGGCGTCTACATCAGGGTTCAGTCGTGCCCCGATGGAAGCTGTTTTATTGGGGTCCGTTGGATGGACCTGGAATTTGACTATTTCGTCAGCTGGCTTGAAGGATGTGGATTTGGATCTCTTATCGAGTATCACATCATCCCTGTTAACCGTGGAGCGCAGCGCAGTCAGTTCCTCGGCCGCTAAGGCTTCGGATAGTGCCCCAAGGGCTAATGCGGCCGTCTTGTTTTCGGCGTGGAGTGCTACGTCCGGATCACTAGCTAGAGTGATAATTCCGTTCGGCCCGGGCATCTTAAGCTTCATGTACCCGTAATGGGGTATTTCTTGGAAGATTGTGAATGCTTCCCGTCCCAGTAAAGCGTGATATCCGCTTTTGAACGGGGCCACCTGAAACATGACTTCTTCGGACCTGTAATTATCCGACGTGCCGAACACCACATCTAGTGTGATTTTCCTGTGCAGCGCGCTTCCCGACTGGGGATTATTCCTCTAAAGGTTGTGCTGCTTCGCTCAATGCGGTTCTAGTCTATTTCCATTTTTTGAAGGGTTTCCTCATAAATGAGGTTCAGTCCGCTGCCTCCATCCATGAGCACCTTGGTGAGGCGAAAGCCGTCCACTATGGGACTGAGGACCAATGCGGCTAGTGCTCGGGCTGTTCGGAATCTAGGTTCATCACTTGCGTTGAAGGTAATAGCAGTGTCGCTCCATGGATTTATTGTTGCAACTTGATATACTTCGGTGAGGCTGCGGAGTGTTCTTTTTCGCATACTGTTTGATGCAAAAGTCTCGAAGACTATGAGAACGGTACTGGTGTCCTCGGGCTGGCTTTCTGCGGCCTCCAGAATTAAGAGGTCCTCGCCAATTTTGGCCACCTGCCGGAGTATCCAACATGCTCTAAGGCTGCGAGTTGGTGTGGCGTCCTCTGTACTGTGGATTCTATAGGGTCCATCAAGCCACCTTTCCAGTATGGTTCCATGCCCTGTAGAGGGTTTTGGCTTTTTGGTGTTTATCCCGGGTGTTCTATGATGATACACCCTCTTAGTTCGGACGGGATTACTATTCAAGGCCGGATTATCCCAAAATTTTATTTCGGTTTTCCAGGCGCTTTCCATCGCACAGTATTTTTGTACTATGGACGCCAAGTCAGCGAAGCGTGTAATATCACAACGACTTACGGCGTTAAGGATTCCCTCGTCCGTGCAATTACTTCAGAAAATTGAGATTGCGTCTCCCTCGCGGCAATCCTTTATCCTGTTCATAACCAGGAGGAATCTGGCCCAGTAATGATGTACTGTTTCCTCGGGCCTCTGCCTGATTTGGGAGAGATTGCTTATGTTCAGGTGGGCGGGTGTCATTGAATCTGAAACCTCACCCAATTCAAGATTCGGAGGCCGAAGAGTTTCCGAACTCTGAAGTTCGGATTCTTGGATGTTGTCCAACGAATCTAGCCCGTTGCCTGATCCTAAGCTCAGGTCTTGAGTTACATCCTCCTCTCCGCAGGTATCCGGCTTGGAGGATTTGGGAATTCGGACGTAGCTAGTCCTTAAAATAGATGAAGGGTCGCCGCACTACGCCTCTACCACGGCAACATGGTGGGTGACTTGGGGAGAGTTAATTTCTCTTAGATCGGGTTTAAGCCCAGCCTGGTCGTAATCCGTAGCGACCCCCAGGGCAGCGATGCGATCCAAGAGCTCGTTTATGGAAGAGAGCCCCATTGGATCTAGCTGCTCGACAAGCTCCGAGCCGACGTGTAGGTTGCTTTTGATGACCCGAGAGGTCACCGTCGGCGCAACAGCCGAACAGGCGGTCATGAGGAAACCACCTAGCCGGAGAGTTTGGTCGACAGCCAAGGCTCCCTTAGCAACGGTGCCGTCTTTAAAGACAGGAGGAGGCATCCTTCCTGATTGCGACGGCACAGAGGAACTCTCAATGAAAGCACCAATGTCGGTGTCAAAACCGGCGGATCTCGGGTAGGGGTCCCGAACTGTGCGTCAAGGCCGGATGGTAACAGGAGACAAGGGACACGATGTTTTTACCCAGGTTCGGGCCCTCTCGATGGAGGTAATACCCTACTCCTGCTGGATTAATATTGATGATATGGGTAGTACAAGAGTAGATCTACCACGAGATCAAGGAGGCTAAACCCTAGAAGCTAGCCTATGGTATGATTGTTGTGTATGGAGTTGATTGTGCTACGGACTACCACCCTCCGGTTTATATAGACACCGGATAGGGTTAGGGTTACACAGAGTCGGTTACAATGGTAGGAGATCTTGAATATCCGCATCGCCAAGCTTGCCTTCCACGCCAAGGAAAGTCCCATCAGGACACAGGACGAAGTCTTCAATCTTGTATCTTCATAGTCCAGGAGTCCGGCTGAAGGTATAGTCCGGCTACCTGAACACCCCCTAATCTAGGACTCCCTCACCCATGCCATGCTGCTTCGCGGGCGTGCGCAAAGACCGCTGCCCCCGCGGCCCGGGTTACATTGATTCACCGGGATCGCGCCCGCTCGTACGAGCTGTTCAATGGAAGTGACAAGCCGCCACCCTTGCAATTTTGCCGAGACCGCGCCTGTGATTGACTCGCCGTCCGTGCGGTTTACCGCGCTTGTGATTGGCTTTCTCGTATGTGCATGCAATTGACTCCTCCGTTCGCACTGGCTTACAATACCATGGACGACTCTCCCGTTCGCACCGGCTTACAACGCCGTGGCCGGCTCATCTATCTGCTCGTGCGGCCGACTCGGTTGTGCTTGATTTCAGCTTCACCATGGTGATCATCAACTCCGCTGTGGATAATTTCTGATTTAACATATCAGGTGAAATCCATCCAGTATATTTTTATATTATATATTGCTTTTCTTTAAAAGAGCAATTACCCTAGTTTGTAAGTTCTCCAATGCAGGACAAGTTATATCACTGAGCTGTTGACTGACTCATACCGGTTTATATCACGGTCAAATATGGAGAATCTCAAGACAACTCCTCGAGTCGCCTTGAGACTCGGGGGCTACGATGACATGACTCAGTAAATGATTGCCAATTTAAAGCAGATTCAAGAACTCCGGATCATTGGAGGGAAAAATAACCCAGCCCCGGAGGCTACTTCCTTATTGGCGAATATATAAAGGCCGTCAGAAAATTTCCGGCTTAAAAAGAAGGATATTTGGTTTAAAATCCAGCTCAAGGTAAACCTATCCCCCACAAAGCTTTGAAGCTCTCAATATCCGGTTCAAAATCCTGGTTCAAGAAGAATTTATCTCTCGCAAAGCTCGAGTTCTCAGGAAAAATTAAAGAGACCAAAGAGAGGGTCTGTTGCATGGCACAACTCAAACATAGGTACCCTGCTTCAAAACACCATTGGGGGCTGATTGTATTTGAATCTAGCTTAACCCCTTTTGGGTCTGACTTTGTTCGTATTCAAATCAGAGTCATTAAAAAAACTCTCAAGGTCATTTGGGGGCTTCCTGTTCAAACATAGGTCGTATTCGAATCAAAGAGAACATAGCTGTCGGTACCCTCTTGATTGGCGCAATGCCAAACCCACTAGGGGGCTTCTTGATCGTATTCGAATCATAGCTTAACCCCTTTTGGGTCCGACTTTGATCGTATTCGAATAAAAGTCATTAAAAACTCACAAGGTCATTTGGGGGCTTCTTGTTCAAACATAGGTCGTATTCGAACCAAAGAGAACATAGCTGTCGGTACCCTCTTGATCAGCGCAACGCCAAAGCCACCGGGGGCTACATGATCGTATTCGAATCCTAGCTTAACCCCTTTGGGCCGGTTTACTGATCGTATTCGAATCAGAAGCCTCAAATTTTTCTCTCTCTGTTTGATTTATGTTTTTGAAAACAGTCTTTTGGGTTTGTCTTGAGACTTTTTGCTCATATCGGAAGCATATATATGTGGTTTCTATTAACCCGGCTTGGCTTTCGACGACAAGTCGCCAGCATATGACAATATTAAACATTTGGAAGTTTTGGCTTCTAAAGATTGGGTTATCACCCTTACTGGACGGGTCACATAAGCCGGCAGTACGATTCAATATCACAGGTATGATATTGTTTATACATGATTATGTTTAAACTGGTCCTGGATATGGATTTTAAGTCGCCAGTAAATTTTGGATTGCGCCATTGGAATCATGCGCTTATCAATCATTGGATTATTTCTTTTATTGGATGCGGCGATGTAAGTAGGCAGTATGAGCTAATTCCACAGGATTTGCAGAACTATGACTTATATAAATGCTTAAGTCCAAGCTCATCATTAAAATTGATGCTTTAAAATGATTATCTGTTCTAGATTTTCTCAAAGGCTATAAGCCGCCAGGTTATAAAAATTCTGGCTTACAATGGAGGCGTATTAAATCGCCATCGGCCAAGAGCCACCGGGTATTTAAACTCCGGATTTACTTGTCAAGAGATAAGGTATTCAAAATCACTTTGGCGCAATGACTATTATTTTATGAATGGATATGATTTATTCTACATTGGAAGGAATAGTCCTGAGTCGCTGCAGGCTTATGACCCGGCACTTGGGGGGCTACATTATTCAAGTTGAGATTACATCAAATATGCAAGTCCCATGTCACTGCTAGCATGCACCATGGCACTTGGGGGCTAATGCAAGGTCATTTCTTACTTGCTTAATTGAAAGACCCGACTCATCACATCGTAATGAGCCGGCCCATAGGGGCTACCAATTGCTCCTGTCAACAATTCAAGGCACACAAGTCTTAATCCATTATATTAAAAGGTCCACTACTCAGTTGGTAAAGCACAAAGCTCTTAACCTTGTGGACATGGGTTCACGCCCCATGATGGGAGTTAAATCATATGATATTATTTTCAATGAAGTATATATAAAGTCACAGCTCAGTATTATCTTACTGAGCCGGCCCTTGGAGGCTACACGTTGTTGTTAAAGTTTACATGATCATATTTACAAAGTACCTGCTCATTATTGCATAATGACTCGGCCCTTGGAAGCTACACGTCGCTGTTAAAGTTTACATGATCATATTTACAAAGTTCCTGCTCATTATTGCATAATGATCCGACCCTTGGGGGCTACACTGGTTGAAGCATTTATGGGTATCAGGCAATTAGAAGTCCCAGGTTGCTGCAAGCATGACAGCCCGGCACTTGGGGGCGACATATGAGGAATACTCAGTTCTGACTAGTGATTGAGATGAACAACATGGATTTCTTCAAAGTGGTAATATTTATATTGAAGCAAGTCTTAGGTCATCACTTTGCTCTACTCAAGACTTGGGGGCTACAGGTAACACAGATATAAGGAGAAATATTTTCAAAATCTCAGTTTTTGAGCAAACCAAATTGACTAGGCATCACTAATCATTATGACCCGGTGTCTGCAACAATCATGACCCGGTGTCGGCAACAATTATGACTCGGCATCATCTATTTATAAACCGGCAGTTTTGGTAATCATAAATTGGCAAGTTTCTACATCTTCAAGCCGGCTGAATATCAGATGAGTATTTCAAAGACCAAAATTTTCTAAGCCGGCGCTTTGGAAGCCGACTCAAGTGGATTATTTCTTACAATATTTTTCTACAAGAGACCAATGCCAGCAAATTGACTCTGAAGCTGGCCTATTCACCTGGACTTTTCAAAAGAAGTATCTGGATTTTTTGCATTGACAAAAGTTGAAACATATCTGCCAAAGAAGATTTGTTATGAGATCATGGACATGTACATATCAACAAGGAAATGACAAGGACTTAATGATGATCAAGTGCCGACTCAGAAGAACCTTCGACCCGACGTATAATCTATCAAAGTTGGTCTTAATTTGCAGGAATAGTTTAACATGGATAAATCCAAATAAAACTGGGGGCTAATGTCGGGGATATACCCCACGGTATGACCCGGCTGGAAGTATGACCCGACCGGACTTGCCGGCTCACAGAGACCCGGCGAGTATTTGGTGACTTACTGATGACCCCAACGGCGGGTTAGATGGATGACAAGGCCCAAGGCCCAGAAGGCTGGTTCATGTGATGGTGGGCTGGCTTAAGAGGAAGACATAAGGAATATTCTCCTGCAAAGGAAGCAAGACTAGGACTCCACTTGTAATAGAGTAATCCTAATCCTACTAGGACTAGTCATGTAACCCGCCCCTTCAACTTATATAAGGAGGGGTAGGGCTCCCCAAAAGAGGGACAAGCAACAAGCAATAATCTCGAGGGCTAGACACAAAGGGGGAGCCGGCTTATGAGGCGACTCTCTCATGAGCATAATAAGATCTAGCCACAAACAACATGTAGGGCTATTACCGGATGATGTTTCCCGGGGCCTGAAGATGTCTAAATAATTGTCTAGTGTTGCGTCTCTCGATTCTGCTCAACCCCTCTCAAGCTACTACAAAGATGCGTTGGCTTCACGACTAAGTGCTCACACTAGGACATCTTCCGTGACAATTCCACGACATTTGTTCCTGAGGACATGGGAGAAGTCTTGCTATAAGTAGTCATGTGAATTTGGTATTTGTTCGATATTTTGATGAGATGTATGTTGTCTTTCCTCTAGTGGTGTCATGTGAACGTCGACTACATGACACTTCACCATTGTTTGGGCCTAGGGGAAGGCATTGGGAAGTAATAAGTAGATGATGGGTTGCTAGAGTGACAGAAGCTTAAACCCTATTTTATGTGTTGCTTGGTAAGGGGCTGATTTGGATCCATATGTTTCACGCTATGGTTAGGTTTACCTTAATACTTCTTTTGTAGTTGCGGATGCTTGCAAGAGGGGTTAATCATAAGTGGGATGCTTGTCCAAGGAAGGGCAGTACCCAAGCACCGGTCCACCCACATATCAAATTATCAAAGTAACGAACGCGAATCATATGAGCATGATGAAAACTAGCTTGACGATAATTCCCATGTGTCCTCGGGAGCGTTTTCCTTTATATAAGAGTTCATCTAGGCTTGTCCTTTGCTACAAAAAGGATTGGGCCACCTTGATGCACCTTGTTTACTTTTGTTACTTGTTACCTATTACAAATTACCTTATTACAAAACTATTTGTTACCAATAATTTCAGTGTTCGCAGAGAATACCTTACCGAAACCCGCTTGTCATTTCCTTCTGCTCCTCGTTGGGTTCGACACTCTTACTTATTGAAAGGACTACGATAGATCCCCTATACTTGTGGGTCATCACCGCCCACCTCCACCATCCTATAGTTTGGCAGTGGTATTCGGCCATCGCTAGGTCCTCGTACCCGCGCCAGGGCCGACACGCACGTGGACGCCCGAGTCCGAGGCACGTGCAGCCCGGCGCGAGCGGCAGCGGGCGAGGGAGAGAGGGAGGCTATGTCGGCCCACCGTTCGCCCTCGAGCACGTCGGTGGATCCCGAGGCCGCGCTCCTTGCATCAGTCCTTCAGCACTCTCTGGCTACGACGGAGACTGATGCGCAGCGCCTTCGCCGGAAGAATGCCACAACGCTCCGACTCGCCATCGAGATGTCAGAGCGCGAGGCAAGCAAGGAGACTGCGGCAAAGGCAAAGGCATCCCGCCAAGCGAAGGAGCAGGACCGCCCGCTTTGCAGGCTATCGGGCGTGAGGTGCAGCTCGGATTCGGACCTGACGAAGGACTCAAATGTTGGGCAACGTAGCATGCAATTTCAAAAAATCCCTACGCTCACGCAAGATCTATCTAGGAGATGCATAGCAACGAGAGGGGGAGACCATCTTCAAACCCTTGAAGATCGCAAAGCGGAAGCATTTATCAACGCGGTTGATGAAGTCGTACACCTTCACGATCCGTCCCGATCAAGTATCGAAAGTACGGCACCTCAGCGTTCAGCACATGTTCAACTCGATGACGTCATCGCCTTCTTGATCCAGCAAGAGGGGCGAAGTAGTAGATGAGTTCCGGTAGCACGGCGGCATGGTGACAGTGTTGGTGAAGAAATATCTCTGCAGGGCTTTGCCAAGCACAACAGAAACTATGACGGAGGATAAACAAGAGAGACGGGTTGCCGGCACACGGCTTGGTGTTTCTTGATGTGTTCCAGGTGTAGCCCTGCCCCTCTATTTATATGTTGAGCCCTGGGGTCGAAACTTGGAGTAAAAGCCTCCTCAAAGTCGGTTTTGCCCACAAGGGAGAGTCCTACTCGGACTTCCAGGACCAGACGCCACAGTCCTTGACGTCTGGCCCTGACGCCATGGGCCTCGGCGTCTGGCCTAGGGCCAGACGCCAGGGTCTCCGGCGTTTGTCCCCCTGGGCTCCGCAAAACTCCTTTTGCACCGACCTAAAGCCTCGTGGGCTTCACCCCTTGGCCGAACCATATCATCCTATATATCAATCTTTACCTCCGGACCATTCCGAAGCTCCTCGTCATGTCCCTGATCTCATCTAGGACTTCGAACAACATTCGGTCACCAACATACATAACTCATATAGTACTATATCATCAACGAACGTTAAGCGTGTGGACCCTACGGGTTCAAGAACTATGTAGACATGACCGAAACACCTCTCTGGTCAATAACCAATAGCGGAACCTGGATGCCCATATTGGTTCCTACATATTCTACAAAGATCTTTATCGATGAACCTTATGACAACATATGTTATTCCCTTTGTCATCGGTATGTTACTTGCTTGAGATTCAATCGTCGGTATCCTCATACCTAGTTCAATCTTGTTACCGGAAAGTCTCTTTACTCGTTCCGTAATACATTACCTCGTGACTAACTCCTTAGTTGTTTGCTTACAAGCTTATAATGTGTATTACCGAGAGGGCCCAGAGATACCTCTCCGATACTCATAGTGACAAATCCTAATCTCGATCTATGACAACCCAACAAACACCTTCGAAGATACCTGCAGAGCATCTTTATAATCACCCTGTTACGTTGTGACGTTTGATAGCACACAAGGCATTCCTCCGGTATCCGGGAGTTGCATGATCTCATAGTCGAAGGAACATGTATTTGACATGAAGAAAGCAATAGCAATAAAACTGAACGATCAACATGCTAAGCTAACGGATGGGTCTTGTCCATCACATCATTCTCCTAATGATGTGATCCCGTTTATGAAATGGCAACACATGTCTATGGTTAGGAAACTTAACCATCTTTTATTAATGAGCTAGTCTTAGTAGAGGCTTACTAGGGGCACTCTATTTTGTCTATGTATTCACACATGTACTAAGTTTCCGGTTAATACAATTCTAGCATGAATAATAAACATTTATCATGATATAAGGAAATATAAATAACAACTTTATTATTGCCTCTAGGGCATATTTCCTTCAGTCTCCCACTTGCACTAGAGTCAATAATCTATATCACATCGCCATGTGATTCAAACACCAATAGTTCACATCACCATGTAATTAACACCCATAGTTCACATCGCCATGTGACTAACACCCAAAGAGTTAACTAGAGTCAATAATCTAGTTCACATCAGCATGTGATTAACACCCAAAGAGTACTAAGGTGTGATCATGTTTTGCTTGTGAGAGAAGTTTAGTCAACGGGTCTACCACATTCAGATCCGTATGTATTTTGCAAATTTCTATGTCTACAATGCTCTGCATGGAGCTACTCTAGCTAATTGCTCCCACTTACAATATGTATCCAGATTGAGACTCAGAGTCATCCAGATCGGTGTTAAAGCTTGCAGCAACGTAACTCTTTACGATGAACTCTTTTGACCTCCATAACCAAGAAATATTTCCTTAGTCCTCTAAGGATAATTTTGACCGCTGTCTAGTGGTCTACTCCTGGATCACTATTGTACCCCTTTGCCACACTCATGGCAAGGTACACAATAGATCTGGTATACAGCATGGCATACTTTATAGAACGTATGGCTGAGTCATAGGTAATGACTTTCATTCTCTCTCTATCTTCTGCCGTGGTCGGATTTTGAGTCTTACTCAACTTCACACCTTAGAACTCGGGCAAGAACTCCTTCTTTGACCGATCCACTTTGAACTCCTTCAAAATCTTATCAAGGTATGTACTCATCAAAAGTCTTATCAAGCGTCTTGATCTATCTCTATAGATCTTGATGCTCAATATGTAAGCAGCTTCACCGAGGTCTTTCTTTAAAAAACTCCTTTCAAACACTCCTTTATGCTTTCCAAAAAATTCTACATCATTTCCGACCAACAATATGTCATTCACATATACTTATTAGAAAGGTTGTAGTGCTTCCACTCGCTTTCTTGTAAATACAAGCTTCACCGCAAGTCTGTATAAAACTATATGCTTTGATCAACTCATCAAAGTGTATATCCCAACTCTGAGATGCTTGCACCAATCCATAGGTGGATCACCGGAGTTTGCACACTTTGTTAGCACCTTTAGGATCGACAAAACCTTTTGGTTGCATCATATACAACTCTTCTTTAAGTAATTCATTAAGGAATGTGATAACCCACAAGTATAGAGGATCGCAACAGTTTACGAGGGTAGAGTATTCAACCCAAATTTATTGATTCGACACAAGGGGAGCCAAAGAATATTCTCAAGTATTAGCAGCTGAGTCGTCAATTCAACCACACCTGGAAACTTAATATCTGCAGCAAAGTATTTAGTAGCAAAGTAATATGATAGTAGTGGTAACGATAGCAAAAGGTAACAGTAGCAAAAGTAGTGTTTTTGGTATTTTGTAGTGATGATAGCAATAGCAACGGAAAAGTAAATAAGCGAAGAACAATATATGGAAAGCTCGTAGGCAATGGATCAATGATGGACAATTATGCCGGATGTGGTTCATCATGTAACAGTCATAACCTAGGGTGACACAGAACTAGCTCCAGTTCATCAATGTAATGTAGGCATGTATTCCGAATATAGTCATACGTGCTTATGGAAAAGAACTTGAATGACATCTTTTGTCCTACCCTCCCGTGGCAGTGGGATCCTAGCGGAAACTAAGGGATATTAAGGCCTCCTTTTAATAGAGTACCGGAACAAAGCATTAGCACATAGTGAATACATGAACTCCTCAAACTATGGTCATCACCGGTAAGTATCCCGATTATTGTCACTTCGGGGTTAACGGATCATAACACATAATAGGTGACTATAGACTTGCAAGATAGGATTAAGAACTCTCATATATTGATGAAAACATAATAGGTTCAGATCTGAAATCATGGCACTCGGGCCCTAGTGACAAGCATTAAGCATAGCAAAGTCATAGCAACATCAATCTCGATTACTAGGGATCAAACCCTAACAAACTAACTCGATTACATGATAAATCTCATCCAACCCATCACCGTCCAGCAAGCCTACGATGGAATTACTCACGCACGGCGGTGAGCATCATGAAATTGGTGATGGAGGATGGTTGATGATGACAATGGCGATGGATTCCCCTCTCCGGAGCCCCGAACGGACTCTGGATCAAGGACTGACTAGACATTGTAATTCATGGTAAAGGAGATCCAGTCAAGTCATACTCAATGTAAACTAACAGTAATGAATGCAAATGACAGCTGTGCTCTCCAACTGGTGCTTTTTAATAAAAGGATGATGACTCAACATAAAAGTAAATAGATAGGCCCTTCGCAGAGGGAAGCAGGGATTTGTAGAGGTGCTAGAGCTCGGTTTTGAAATAGAGGTGAATAATATTTTGAGCGGTATACTTTCATTGTCAACATAACAACCAAGAGATGGCGATATCTTCCATGCTACACACATTATAGGCGGTTCCCAAACAGAATGGTAAAGTTTATACTCCCCCTCCACCAACAAGCATCAATCATGGCTTGCTCGAAACAACGAGTGCCTCCAACTAACAAGAGTCTGAGGGGGAGTTTTGTCTGCAAATATTTTGATTTGATTTGCATAAAGCATGGGACTAGGCATCCCGGTGACCAGCCACTTTCTCGTGAGTGAGGAGCGGAGTCCACTCCTCTTGAGAATAACCCGCCTAACATGGAAGATACTGACAGGCCTAGTTGATACATGAGCTATTAGAGCATACAAAACAGTATATTTATTTGAAGGTTTAGAGTTTGGCACATACAAATTTACTTGGAACGGCAGGTAGATACCGTATATAGGTAGGTATGGTGGACTCATATGGCATAACTTTGGGGTTTATGGGATTGGATGCACAAGCAGTATTCCCGCTTAGTACAGGTGAAGGCTAGCAAAAGACTGGGAAGCGACCAGCTAGAGAGCGACAACAGTCATGAACATGCATTAAAATTAATCAACACCGAATGCAAGCATGAGTAGGATATAATCCACCATGAACATAAATATCGTGAAGGCTATGTTGATTTTGTTTCAACTACATGCGTGAACATGTGCCAAGTCAAGTCACTTAAATCATTCAGAGGAGGATACCACCCTATCATACCACATCACAACCATTTTAATAGCATGTTGGCACGCAAGGTAAACCATTATAAGCTCCCAGCTAATCAAGCATGGCACAAGAAACTATGATCTCTAGTTGTCATTGCAAACATGTTTATTCATAATAGGCTGAATCAGGAACGATGAACTAATCATATTTACAAAAACAAAAGAGGTCGAGTTCATACCAGCTTTTCTCATCTCAGTTAGTCCATCATATATCGTCATAATTGCCTTTCACTTGCACGACCGAATAGTGTGAATAATAATAATAGTGCACGTGCATTGGACTAAGCTGGAATATGCAAGCATTCAATAAACAGGAGAAGACAAGGCAATATGGGCTCTTTTGTTAGATCAACAATTATGCATATAAGAGCCACTTCAACAATTTAATCATGGTCTTCTCCTATCAACCCCCAGAGAAAAGAAAAGAAATAAAACTATTTACACGGGAAAGCTCCCAACAAGCAAAAGAAGAATAGGAAATCTTTTTGGGTTTTCTTTTTAATTACTACTACAAGCATGGAAAGTAAACTAATAAAAGCTACAACTAATATATATTGTTGGTTTTTCTTAAGGTTTATTAAACACACAAGAAGAAAGCATAAAAAGGAAAATAAACTAACATGGATTATACAATGAAAAAGTATGAGCACCGACATCTAGCAATGAGTGTGTGAACATGAATGTAATGTCGGTGGGAAATACGTACTCCCCCAAGCTTAGGCTTTTGGCCTAAGTTGGTCTATGGCCACGGCTGGCCTGGCGGATATGCATAATAGTAGTTGGGGTCGTACTACGATGAAGAAGACTCTGATTGCCACTGGTGGGCAATCATCTCCGGATCCCACTGGTAATTAGATTGTCGTGGAGGATCAACTGGTGGTTCCGACTCTGGCTCTATGGCTGGTGCAGGGTTCTGGTAGGCGTGAATGTCCTCCAGCGAGACGAGGTACTGGCCTGGAGATAAATCAAACAAGGAAGGAGCAGGCAAGGTAATAGTCTCCGAATGATGTTTATCAAAGAACAATTTGTATTTAAGCTCCCCTTCCCTATTCTTTATAATGAAATCATGTGCTACCATACTCTTATAATCTAAATAAACACGAGGCAGCAATTTTTCTTCCTTCTCATAATGCCTAATAGGTATGTTAAAATGTGCAGCTAGGCGTGAAGCATAGATACCACCAAAGATGGGTCCCTTTGTACGATTCAGACTCAACAGTTTAGCAATAATACCGCCCATACTCACAGAGTTATCACAGAATAACCTGTGGAACAAAATAATAATATCAGGAACACTAAGGTTTCCATAGTTTCCGCGACCAATTAAGCAACGACTAGCAAATATTGCAAAGTAGCATAAAACAGGAAAATATATGCTAGTGATTCGTGCATCGGAAACCTTCCTCGTTTCCCCTACGATGATGGTATCAATAAACCCATCCACATCGTCACGATGTGGTTCCTCTATTTTGCCCTTGAAAGGGATCAAACAAACCCGACAAAAATCATAAAGTGACATCTTATTAACCACATCATATAAATGAAACTCTACTGAAGGAGGTGATTCCCTAGGATAATAGTAGAAGTTTTGCACAAAAGTATTGGTGAGTAAGAGATACTGTTCGCGTTGGTCATGGAGGAAGTCGGTGAGGCCTGTATTCTTAGCCAATTCATAAAAATCCTCATAAATCCTGGTTGCTCTCAAGAATTCATCGGAGGGCCATTCACATGGCCTAACCTCCGCGATGCGAGGCAAATTATATTTGGGCTTCTGTGCCTCTTCATTTTGCTTTTCCCTTGAGCTTCGGCTCGATGAGCCCCTCAAAAATCTCTTCATCATTTTCTGAAAAATTCTGAAATTTTTAGTAACTTCAAAAATAAAAGTGAACCAAACTCAATAATATTGATAGCAACTACTACAAGTGCCTAGAGCCTATATCATGCATCAAAACTACTTGGAACCATATAAATTTGACATGCAAGCTCAAGAACATGGTCACCTAGGCAGCACAAATTTGCAATGAATAAAGCACTAGAACAAGAACTAATTGGACCAATGGAGGAGTCACATACCAAGGAACAATCTCCCCAAGCAATTTTGTGAGAGGTGCTTTGAGCAAGGAGATTGAAAATGGCACCAAAACGAGCTTGGACTCAGGTTTGAGCTGGTTATCCGTGTTTGTAGGAGGAAGGAGTGTGTGGGTGAAAGGATAAGTGGAGGAGGGCCACCGTAGGCCCACGAGGCAGGGGGCACGCCTAGGGGGTAGGGCGCGCCCCTGACCCTCGTGGCCAGGTGCCAGCTCCTCTTGCTGTGTTCTCAGTGCCAAATATTCTCAAATATTTCAGAAAAAATCATATTAAATTTCACGGCATTTGGAGAACTTTTATTTTTGGGGTATTTTTATATTGCATGGATAAATCAAATAACAGACAGAAAAATACTATTTTTATTTTGTTTAATATAAATAACATAAAGTAAGAGAAGGGTACAACACGTTGTGCCTTCTAGTTTCATCCATCTCATGATCATCAAAAGGAATCCACTAATAAGGTTGATCAAGTCTTGTTAACAAACTCATTCCAAATAACATGGAACCGGAGAAATTTCGAATAGCACTATGTTACCTCAACGGGGATATGCACATCCCCAATAATAAGAATATCATATTTCTGCTTGACAGTAGGAAGAGGAAATTCAAAACCTCCAAATATAATCGATGGAATTTTTCCAATAGAGTTGATACTATGAACTTGAGGTTGTTTCCTCGGAAAGTGTACCGTGTGCTCATTACCATTAACATGAAAAGTGACATTGCCTTTAGTGCAATAAATAACAGCCCCTGCAGTATTCAAAAAGGGTCTTCCAAGAATAATAGACATACTATCGTCCTCGGGAATATCAAGAATAACAAAGTCCGTTAAAATAGTAACGTTTGCAACTACAACACGCACATCCTCACAAATACCGACAGGTATAGCAGTTGGTTTATTAGCCATTTGCAAAGATATTTCAGTAGGTGTCAACTTATTCAAATCAAGTCTACGATATAAAGAGAGAGGCATAACACTAACACCGGCTCCAAGATCACATAAAGCAGTTTTAACATAATTTCTTTTAATAGAGCATGGTATAGTGGGTTGTAACACCCTCGATGCGGCTATAGCTCCCACGTGTCGAGGCACGACTTAGAGGCATAACCGCATTGAAAGCAATGTCGCAAGTTAGGCAATCTTCACAACATCCCATGTAATATAGATAATGAAAGGGGGGAGATACATAGTTGGCTTACACTCGCCACGTCAATCAAAGTACATAAATAGCATTACAACATTCAAACACTCATGGCCCGACTACGGCGCCAAAATAAAAGATAACCCAACATGCGCCATGGTCCCGATCACCCCAACTGGGCACCACTACTGATCATCAGGGAAAGACACGTAGTATCGGCGTGAGTCCTCGTCGAACTCCCACTTGAGCTCAAGCGCGTCATCTGGAACGGAATCATCAGGCCCTGCATCTGGTTTGGAAGTAATCTGTGAGCCACAGGGACTCAGCAATCTCGCACCCTCGTGATCAAGACTATTTAAGCTTATAGGTAAGGCAAGGTAAATATGTGGAGCTGCAGCAAGCGACTAGCATATATGGTGGCTAACCTGTTCGCAAAAGAGAGCGAGAAGAGGGCACAAAGCGCGAGCGAGTAACTAAAGAACAACCTACGGCAAGCATTACTCCAACACCGTGTTCACTTCCCGGACTCCGCCGAGAAGAGACCATCACGGTAACTCACACTGTTGATTCATTTTAATTAAGTTAAGGTTCAAGTTATCTACAACCGGACATTAACAAACTCCCATCTGCCCATAACCGTGGGCACGGCTTTCGAAAGTTCAAATCCCTGCAGGGGAGTCCCAACTTAGCCCATGACAAGCTCTCACGGTCAACGAAGGAATAGACCTTCTCCCGAGACATTCCGATCAGACTCGGTATCCCGGTTCTACAAGACACTTCGACAAGTTAAAACAAATCCAGCAACACCGCCCGAATGTGCCGACAAATCCCGATAGGAGCTGCACATATCTCGTTCTCAGGGCACACTCAGATGAGCTCTCCATACAACTAAAACCAAACCTCGAGTTTCCCCAAGGGGGCGCTGCACAGGACTCTAGTTTGGGCCAACACTCAGAGGAGCACTGGCCCAGGGGGGCTTAAAATAAGATGACCCTCGGGCTCCGGAAACCCAAGGGAAAAAGAGGCTAGGTGGAAAATGGTAAAACCAAGGTTGGGCATTGCTGGAAAAGCTTTAATCAAGGCGAACTATCAAGGGGTTCCCATTATCACCCAACCGGGTAAGGAACGCAAAATCCGAGAACATAACACTGATATGACGGAAACTAGGGCGGCAAGAGTGGAACAAAACACTAGGCGAGAGGCCGAGCCTTCCATCATTTACCAAGTATATAGATGCATTAAGATAACATGGCAATATAATGATAACCCAACAAGTAAATAATGTTCCAACAAGGAACGGTCTCCAATCTTCACCTGCAACTAGCAACGCTATAAAAGGGGCTGAGCAAAGCGGTAACATAGCCAATCAACGGTTTGCTAGGACATGGTGGGTTAGAGGTTTGACATGGAAATTTGGGAGGCATGATAAGCAAGTGGTAGGCATCAAAGCATAGGCATAGCAAATGAGCGAGCATCTAGCAAAGCAAAGATAGTAGTGATTTCGAGGGTATGATCATCTTGCCTGCAAAGTTGTCAGAGTTGACTGGATCCTCGAAAGAAAACTCAATGGGCTCCTCGTTAGCGAGCTCGTCTCCCGGCTCTACCCAAACAAGAAAAACAAGCAACAAGGACACAATCAACCACGTGCGAGGCTCAAACAATATGATGCAAAGATGGTATGCTATGCGGGATGCAATATGGGATGCATATGCAAGATTTGACAAGGAATGCATGAACCTGGCCTCAACTTGGAAATCCAAGTGTGCCACTTGAAAGATGAGATGAAATCTCTTGAAAACGATATAAAGAACGCCAGAATCGGAGTTACGTTTGGAAATGGCAAGCAATTCAAATATGGCACCGGTCTGTGATTTGCAGCAAGTAGCCATCTAAATGCAACAAGATGAACATGCTACAGCACCCAAACATGGCATCAAAATACATGGCAGGGATCCATTCATGATTCTTAACAAAAGACTAGCACTGAGCTACGGCCAATTCATCAATTAACAGGTTCAAACAAGCATGGAAAAAATGCATTTGGTAAACAGATTTCAGACTTAGTGAAATTAACACTTGTCTGGAATTTCAGATCAGATAGCGCTCTTTGGAGCATGAAAACTATATGCTAAAGGACCTGAACATGGCAAAGCAAAGCATGGCATGGATCTACTCAAAGAGCTTAACAAAAGTCCCTTAGTGACCTTGAGCCAAAAGGGATCAAAAAATACATTTGCAAGCATGTGAACATGGCAAAAACATAATCAGTTCTCAGACTTAGTGAAAACTGGAGCATGCTGAAACAGATATCAAGTAGGCATGTTTACGAGCTCGGTGCACTCAGTACAGAGCAAGTCATGACAAACTAAGCATACACCCATCAAGAATACACAAAATACAAGCTAGACATGGCAAGAACAATAACATAGCATGCACGGATCAACTACAACATCCTCGGCAAAATTGCTAACAAGTAGACAATCTGCCCAGATTCACGAAATAGCAAAAGTAGAGCTCGATTGACTCAAGCTAGGGTGCTCCATAATTGCAAACAAAGACATGGATGGATAGAGCACTACAAGATTAACAAAACATCCTTACTGATCATCCTCAAAAGAGGCACGGATCACTAGTAAACAACAAGAACATATGGCATATTGAGATAAACAGCTCAAGGACTTAGTGGAAATGCTAAGTCCCTGAAATCAGCATTAACGAATGCACCACTTTGCAAGCTTGTGCTAGTCACCACACACATCACAAAAATACATGGGTTGCACCTCTGGAAAGACGGCAAAAATGTAACAAAACTCATGTAGAGCTCAGGGGCATATCATGCACACGATAATCATGGCAAAAAGGACAAATATCTAATTGGAGCAGCAGATCTGACAATTATCTCAAATAGCATTCTTCTAACAGCATTTCGAGCATCAAGATAAACTCAAATGAAAATGATGCAATGAGATGAAATGATGTGCTCTTTGAGACGAACATTTTGATATGCTATATGTCCAAAACGGAGCTACGAATGCAAAATTATAGCACAATGAACATGGGCATATGGATCTGGGAATTTGAGGACTTAGAAGAAAATCACCACCCGCGGATCTAGGGTTCCTCGCGGGCACGCAACACGAGGTGACTCCGGCGAGGTCAACTCGCTCCGGCGAGGTCGGTCCGTCGGCGGGGAGATGAAGGAGAGGCGAGGCCGGCCTCTCCCCGGCCGGATCTGACGGCGGGCGGCGGCGGGCTTCGAGGAGCGGCGGTTGGCGAGGTCGCCGGGGCCTGCGGCGGTGGGGCGGTGCTGGCCGCGGTGGTCAGAGCGGGCGGAGGGAGCTCCGGTCGCCGGAGTTGGCGATGCGGCAGCGGGGAGCGCCCTGGCGCGGCGCGACGGCGGATGGGCCTCGGGGGCCCGATCTGGGCCTCCCGGGCCGGCGGCGGCGACGAAGTGGGGCGGCGGCGCGGGCCAATGGTGGTGTGACACGTGGCGGCGGGGTGGAGACGGACACGTCCGGCCCGCGGGAAATTGTCCGGCGGCGGCGGGTGGAGTGGATCTAGGGTTTGGTGTGGAGGGGATCCGGGATTTCGAATGGGGGAGGTATATATAGGCATTGAGGGAGCTAGGAGAGTCCAAATGAGGTGCGGTTTTCGGCCACGCGGTCGTGTTCGAACGCTCTAGATGATGGAGAGGGTTTTGGTGGGTTTTGGGCCAACTTGGAGGGGTGTTGGGCTGCAACACACACGAGGCCTTTTCGGTCCCTCGGTTAACCGTTGGAGTATCAAACGAAGTCCAAATGGTACGAAACTTGGCAGGCGGTCTACCGGTAGTAAACCAAGGTTGCTTGGCAAGTCTCGGTCCAATCCGGAAATGTTTAAACCCCACACACGAAAGAAAGGTAGAAATGACCACCGGAGGAGAACGAAGCGCCGGAATGCAAAACGGACAACGGGGAAAATGCTCGAATGCATGAGATGAACACGTATGCAAATGCAATGCACATGATGACATGATATGAGATGCATGACAACGAAAACAACACACGGAGACAAAAACCCGAACCCGAGAAAATAAAATAACTTAACGCCGGAAACAGCAAGAGTTGGAGTACATATTGGGAAAATCATATCCGGGGTGTTACATGGGTACTCCTGGATCTCCAAGTTTATTTGGTATTCCACCCTTAAAAGTATAATTATCAAGCATGGTGGAAATTTCAGCTTCCGGTATCTTTCTTTTATTAGTAACAATATCTTTCATATACTTAGCATAAGGATTCATTTTGAGCATATCAGTTAATCACATACGCAAAAGATAGGTCTAATCATTTCAGCAAAGCGCTCAAAATCCTCATCATCCTTTTTCTTGGATGGTTTGGGAGGAAAAGGCATGGGTTTCTGAACCCATGGTTCTCTTTCTTTACCATGTTTGATAGCAACAAAGTCTTTCTTATCATAACGTTGATTTTTTGATTGTGGGTTATCAAGATCAACAACAGGTTCAATTTCTATATCATTATCATTACTAGTTTGAGCATCATCATGAACATTATCATTAACATTATCACTAGTTTCAGGTTCATTACCAGATTGTGTTTCAGCATCAGAGATAGAAATATCATTTGGGTTCTCAGGTGTTTCAGTAATAGGTTTACTAGAAGCATGCAACGTCCTATCATTTTTCTTTTTCTTCCTTTTAGAAGGACTAGGTGCATCTACATTATTTCTCTGAGAATCTTGCTCATTTCTCTTAGGGTGGCCTTCGGGATACAAAGGTTCCTGAGTCATTCTACCAGTTCTAGTAGCCACTCTAACAGCATTATCATTATTCTTACTATTCAATTAATTGAGCAAATCATTTTGAGCTTTAAGTACTTGTTCTACTTGAGTGGTAACCATAGAAGCATGTTTACCAATAAGTTTTAGTTCACTTTTAACATTATCCATATAATAACCCAAGTGTTCAAGCATATTTGAATTGTATTTCAATTGTCTACCAAAATAAGCATTAAAATCTTCTTGCTTAGCCATAAATTTATCAAACTCATCTAAGCATGGGCTAGCAAATTTAGTAAATGGGATTTCAGCTTTATCATATCTATAGAGAAAATTTACCTTTACTACCTATGTCGGGTTATCAGGACCATGAGTTTATTAAATAGGTAATGGATTAAGATCATATGTTTCTTCAACAGGAGGTAAATTAAGAGCGTGTATTTCTTCAATAGGAGGTAAATTCTTAACATCTTCAGCTTTAATACCCTTTTCTTTCATAGATTTCTTTGCCTCTTGCATATATTCAAGACTGAGAAATAGAATACCCCTCTTCTTCGGAGTTGGTTTAGGAATAGGCTCAGGAACTGGCTCAGGAGGTGTCCAATTATTTTCATTTGTCAGCATATTATTCAATAGAATTTCAGCTTCATCCGGTGTTCTTTCCCTGAAAACAGAACCAGCACAACTATCCAGGTAATCTCTGGAGGCATCGGTCAGTCCATTATAAAAGATATCAAGTATTTCATTTTTCTTCAGAGGATGATCAGGCAAAGCATTAAGTAACTTGAGAAGCCTCCCCCAAGCTTGTGGGAGACTCTCTTCTTTAATTTGCACAAAATTATATATATCACTCAAAGCAGCTTGTTTCTTATGAGCAGGGAAATATTTAGCAGAGAAGTAATAAATCATATCCTGGGGACTACGCACACAACCAGGATCAAGAGAATTAAACCATATCTTAGCATCACCCTTTAATGAGAACGAGAATATTTTAAGGATATAAAAGTAACGAGTTCTCTCATCATTAGTGAACAGGGTAGCTATATCATTTAATTTAGTAAGATGTGCCACAACAGTTTCAGATTCATAGCCATGAAAATGATCAGATTCAACCAAAGTAATTATATCAAGATCAATAGAGAATTCATAATCCTTATCAGTAACAAGATAGGTGAAGTAGCAAAAGCAGGGTCAGGTTTCATTCTAGCATTAAGAGATTGCTACTTCCATTTAGCTAATAACCTCATAAGTTCGTATATATCTTTGCAAGCTAAAATAGCTAAAGAAGCTTCTTTATCAAAAACATAACCCTTAGGAATAATAGGCAAGTCTTCATCATCACTTTTATCAATATTATCAGATTCAATATTTTCACTCTCTCTAACCTTAACAAGTTGTTCATCAAGAAATTCACCAAGTGGCACAGTAGTATCAAGCATAAAAGTAGTTTCATCATAAGTATCATGCATAGCAGAAGTGGCATCATCAATAACATGCAACATATCAGAACGAATAGCAGAAGCAGGTTTAGGTGTCGGAAGCTTACTCAATAGAGAAGGTGAATCAATTGCAGAGCTAGATGGCAGTTCCTTACCTCCCCTCGTAGTTGAGGGATAAATCTTGGTTTTTGGATCTCTCAAGTTCTTCAAAATGATAAGCAGATATAAATCCCAAGTGACTCAAAGAATAGAGCTATGCTCCCCGGCAACGGCGCCAGAAAATAGTCTTGATAACCCACAAGTATAGGGGATCGCAACAGTTTTCAAGGGTAGAGTATTCAACCCAAATTTATTGATTCGACACAAGGGGAGCCAAAGAATATTCTCAAGTGTTAGCAGCTGAGTTGTCAATTCAACCACACCTGGAAACTTAATATATGCAGCAAAGTATTTAGTAGCAAAGTAATATGACAGTAGTGGTAACGATAGCAAAAGGTAACAGTACCAAAAGTAGTGTTTTTGGTATTTTGTAGTGATGATAGCAATAGCAACGTAAAAGTAAATAAGCGAAGAACAATATATGGAAAGCTCGTAGGCAATGGATCAGTGATGGAGAATTATGCCAGATGCGGTTCATCATGTAACAGTCATAACCTAGGGTGACACAGAACTAGCTCCAGTTCATCAATGTAATGTAGGCATGTATTCCGAATATAGTCATACGTGCTTATGGAAAAGAACTTGCATGACATCTTTTGTCCTACCCTCCCTTGGCAGCGGGGTCCTAGCGGAAACTAAGGGATATTAAGGCCTCCTTTTAGTAGAGTACTGGAACAAAGCATTAGCACATAGTGAATACATGAAGTCCTCAAACTATGGTCATCACCGGTAAGTATCCCGATTATTGTCACTTCGGGGTTAACGGATCATAACACATAATAGGTGACTATAGACTTGCAAGATAGGATTAAGAACTCTCATATATTGATGAAAACATAATAGGTTCAGATCTGAAATCATGTCACTCGGGCCCTAGTGACAAGCATTAAGCATAGCAAAGTCATAGCAACATCAATCTCAGAACATAGTGGATACTAGGGAACAAACCCTAACAAAACTAACTCGATTACATGATAAATCTCATCCAACCCATCACCGTCCAGCAAGCCTACGATGGAATTACTCATGCACGGCGGTGAGCATCATGAAATTGGTGATGGAGGATGGTTGATGATGATGATGGCGACGGATTCCCCTCTCCGGAGCCCCTAACGGACTCCAGATCAGCCCTCCCGAGAGGTTTTAGGGCTTGGCGGCGGCTCCGTATCGTAAAACGCGATGATGTCTTCTCTCTGATTTTCCCCCCGAAACCAAATATATAGAGTTGGACTTGAGGTCGGAAGACCTCCAGGGGGCCCACGAGGTAGGGGGGCGCGCCCCCACCCTCGTGGACAGGTGGTGGCCCCCCTGATACGTCTCCAACGTATCTATAATTTTTGATTGTTCCATGATATTATATTATGTGTTTTGGATGTTTATGGGCTTTATTATACATTTTTATATTATTTTTTGGACTAACCTATCAACCTAGAGTCCAGTGCCAGTTTCTGTTTTTTTCCTTGTTTTACAGTATCGCAGAAAAGGAAAATCAAAGGGAGTCCAATTGACCTGAAACTTCACGGAACTTATTTTTGGACCAGAAGCAACCCAGAAGACTTGGAGTGCACGTCAGGGGATCAACGAGGAAGCCACGAGGCAGGGGGGCGCGCCCACCACCCCTGGGCGCGCCGTCCACCCTCGTGGACCCCTCGTGCCCCCCCTGACGTACTTCTTCCGCCTATATATCTCCATATACCCTAAAACGATCGGGGAGCACAATAGATCGGGAGTTCCGCCGCCATAAGCCTCCGTAGCCACCGAAAGTCAATCTAGACCCGTTCTGGCACCCTGCCGGAAGGGGGAATCCCTCTCCGGTGGCCATCTTCATCATCCCGGTGCTCTCCATGATGAGGAGGGAGTAGTTCTCCCTCGGGGCTGAGGGTATGTACCAGTAGCTATGTGTTTGATCTCTCTCTCTCTCGTGTTCTTGAGGTGGTACGATCTTGATGTATCGCGAGCTTTGCTGTTATAGTTGGATCTTATGATGTTTCTCCCCCTCTACTCTCTTGTAATGGATTGAGTTTCCCCTTTGAAGTTATCTTATCGGATTGAGTCTTTAAAGATTTGAGAACACTTGATGTATGTCTTGCTGTGCGTATCTGTGGTGACAATGGGATATCATGTGATTCACTTGATGTATGTTTTGGTGATCAACTTGTGGGTTCCGCCCATGAACCTATGCATAGGGGTTGGCACACGTTTTCGTCGTGATTCTCCGGTAGAAACTTTGGGGCGGCACTCTTTGAGGTTCTATGTGTTGGTTGAATAGATGAATCTGAGATTGTGTGATGCATATCGTATAATTATACCCACAGATACTTGAGGTGACATTGGAGTATCTAGGTGACATTAGGGTTTTGGTTTATTTGTGTCTTAAGGTGTTATTCTAGTACGAACTCTAGGGCTGTTTGTGATATTAATAGGAATAGCCCAACGGATTGATTGGAAAGAATAACTTTGAGGTGGTTTCGTACCCTACCATAATCTCTTCATTTGTTCTCCGCTATTAGTGACTTTGGAGTGACTCTTTGTTGCATGTTGAGGGATAGTTATGTGATCCAATTATGTTATTATTGTTGAGGGAACTTGCACTAGTGAAAGTATGAACCCTAGGCCTTGTTTCAACGCATTGCAATACCGTTTACGCTCACTTTTATCATTAGTTACCTTGCTGTTTTTATATTTTCATATTACAAAAACTTTTATCTACCATCCATGTACCACTTGTATACCATCTCTTCGCCGAACTAGTGCACCTATACAATTTACCATTGTATTGGGTGTGTTGGGGACACAAGAGACTCTTTTTTATTTGGTTGCAGGGTTGGTCGAGAGAGACCATCTTCATCCTATGCCTCCTACGGATTGATAAACCTTAGGTCATCCACTTGAGGGAAATTTGCTACTGTCCTACAAACCTCTGCACTTGGAGGCCCAACAACGTCTACAAGAAGAAGGTTGTGTGGTAGACATCACCCCCTGGTCTTCATCTTTTGCAGGGATTTTTTATTATTTCCGAAAAGATGTTCCATGAAGTTTCATGTCATTCTGAGGAATTTTGTTTCTGCACATAAATAACAGCATGGCAATTCTGCTGAAAACAGCGTCAGTCCAGGTTAGTTCCATTCAAATCATGCAAGTTAGAGTCCAAAACAAGGGCAAAAGTGTTTGGAAAAGTAGATACGACTGAGACGTATCAGAATGTAGTTTTGACATCCATTTGCTAGATTTCATAAAATGTGGCAATTGCTAACATGATTCGGACAGACTTAAGCATCGCTACGAGTGAGAAAATCTCATCATAGTCAACACCTTGAACTTGTCGAAAACCTTTTGCGACAAGTCGAGCTTTGTAGATAGTAACACTACCATCGGCGTCTGTCTTCCTCTTGAAGATCCATTTATTCTCAATGGCTCGCCGATCATCGGGCCAGTCAATCAAAGTCCATACTTTGTTCTCATACATGGATCATATCTTAGATTTCATGGCCTCAAGCCATTTATCAGAATCTAGGCACATCATCGCCTCCTCATAGTTCATAGGTTCATCATGGTCTAGTAACATGACTTCCAGAATAGGATTATCGTACTACTCTAGTGCGGACCGTACTCTAGTTGACCTACGAGGTTCGGTAGTAACTTGATCTAAAGTTTCATGATCATCATCATTAGCTTCCTCACTAATTGGTGTAGGAATCACTGGAACTGATTTCTGTGATGAACTACTTTCCAATTCGGGAGAAGGTACAATTACCTCATCAAGTTCTACTTTCCTTCCACTCACTTCTTTCGAGAGAAACTCCTTCTCTAGAAAGGATCCCTTCTTAGCAATGAATATCTTGCCTTCGGATCTGTGATAGAAGGTGTACCCAAAAGTCTCCTTTGGGTATCCTATGAAGACACATTTCTCCGATTTGGGTTCGAGCTTATCAGGTTGAAACTTTTTCACATAAGCATGGCAGTCCCAAACTTTAAGACACGACAGCTTAGGTTTCTTGCCAAACCATAGTTCATACAATATCATCTCAACGGATTAGATGGTGCCCTATTTAACGTGAATGCAGCCGTCTCTAATGCATAACCCCAAAACGATAGTGGTAAATCGGTAAGCGACATCATACAACGCACCATATCTAATAAAGTATGGTCACAATGTTCGGACACACCATTACACTGTGGTGTTCCAGGTGGGGTGAGTTGTGAAACTATTCCACATTGTTTTAAATGAAGGCCAAACTCGTAACTCAAATATTCGCCTCTGTGATCAGATCCCAGAAACTTTATTTTCTTGTTACGATGATTCTCAACTTCACTCTGAATTTCTTTGATCTTTTCAAATGTTTCAGACTTTTGTTTCATTAAGTAGATATACCCATATATGCTCAAATCATCTACGAAGGTCAGAAAATAATGATACCCGCCACGAGCCTCAACATTCATCAGACCGCATGCATCGGTATGTATTATTTCCAATAAGTCATTGCCTCGCTCCATTGTTCCGGAGAACGGAGCCTTGGTCATCTTGCCCATGAGGCATGGTTCGCAAGCATCAAATGATTCATAATCAAGTGATTCCAAAAGGCCATCCGCATGGAGTTTCTTCATGCGCTTTACACCAATATGACCTAAACGACAGTGCCACTAGTATGTTGCACTATCATTTTCAACTTTGCATCTTTTGGCATCAATATTATGAATATGTGTATCACTACGATTGAGATTCAATAAACCACACCTTAGGTTCAACACTAATCCCGAAGGTAAAGGGAGTGTGCGATGGTGATCTTATCAACCTTGGAATCACTTCCAACACACATCGTCACCTCGCCCTCAACTAGTCTCTGTTCATTTTGTAACTCCGATTTCAAGTTACTAAACATAGCAACTGAACCAGTATCAAATACCCAGGGGCTACTATAAACACTAGTAAAGTACACATCAATAACATGTATATCATATATACTTTTGTTCACTTTGCCATCCTTCTTATCCGCCAAGTATTTGGGGCAGTTCTGCTTCCAGTGAACATTTTCTTTGTAGTAGAAGCACTCAGTTTCAGGCTTGGGTCTAGCTTTGGGATTCTTCATGGGAGTGGCGAATTTCTTGCCATTCTTCTTGAAGTTCCCTTTCTTTCCCTTGCCCTTTTACTTGAAACTAGTGGTCTTGTCAACCATCAACACTTGATGCTTTTCCTGATTTCTACCTTTGCTGATTTCGGCATCGTGAAGATCTCGGGGAATAGTTTTCGTCATCCCTTGCATATTATAGTTCATCACGAAGTTCCAGTAACTTGGTGATAGTGACTAGAGAACTCTATCAGTCACTATCTTATCTGGAAGATTAACTCCCACTTGATTCAAGCGATTGTAGTACTCAGACATTTTGAGCACATGCTCACTGGTTGAGCTATTCTCCTCCATCTTGTAGGCAAAATACTTGTCAGAGGTCTCATACCTCTCAACTCGGGCATGAGTCTAAAATACCAATTTCAGCTCTTGGAACATCTTATATGCTTCCTGTCATTCAAAACGTTTTTTTGAAGTCCCGGTTATAAGCCGTAAAACATGGCACACTAAACTATCAAGTAGTCATCATACCGAGCTTATCATACGTTCATAATGTCTGCATCTGCTCCTGCAATAGGTCTGTCATCTAATGGTGCATCAAGGACATAATTCTTCTATGTAGCAATGAGGATAATCATCGGTCCTACCGATTCTTCCTATCCGGCGCCACCGAGTTTCACTTGTCATAAGCCACTGCCAAACCCTAGCAATTCGGTTCTACCGATAGGGATCTCGGTCTCACCGAGATGGGATTGCAAACTCTCTGTTTCCCTTTCGTAACTTTTCGGTCTCACCGAAAGAGCGGATCGGTCCCACCGAGATTGCAATGTAAATTCAGTGTTTCCTTTTTGTAACTTTTTGGTCTCACCGAAAGAGCAAATTGGTCCCACCGAGTTTGCCTGACCAACTCTCTGGTAGCTAATTACCAAATTCGGTCTCACCGAGTTTGTGTAATCGGTCTCACCGAGATTACGTTATGCCCAAACCCTAACCATATCGGTCCTACCGAGTTGCATGTCAGTCCCACCAAAAATCTCTAACGGTCACTAGGTTTACATTTTCGGTCCGACCGAGTTTGTTGATTCGGTCCCACCGAGATTGGAAAACTGTGTGTAACGGTTGGATTTTGTGTGGAGGCTATATATACCCCTCCACCTCCTCTTCATTCGTGGAGAGAGCCATCAGAACACATACACAATTCCAACTCATATGTTCTGAGAGAGAACCACCTACTCATGTGTTGAGACCAAGATATTCCATTCCTACCATATGAATCTTGATCTCTAGCCTTCCCCAAGTTGCTTTCCACTCAAATCTTCTTTCCACAAAATCCAAATCCTATGAGAGAGAGTTGAGTGTTGGGGAGACTATCATTTGAAGCACAAGAGCAAGGAGTTCATTACCTACACACCATTTGTTACTTCTTGGAGAGTGGTGTCTCCTAGATTGGCTAGGTCTCACTTGGGAGCCTCCGACAAGATTGTGGAGTTGAACCAAGGAGTTTGTAAGGGCAAGGAGATCGCCTACTTCGTGAAGATCTACCGCTAGTGAGGCAAGTCCTTCGTGGGCGATGGCCATGGTGGGATAGACAAGGTTGCTTCTTCGTGGACCCTTTGTGGGTGGTTGCTTCTTCGTGGACCCTTTGTGGGTGGTTGCTTCTTCGTGGACCCTTCGTGGGTGGAGCCCATCGTGGACTCGCGCAACCGTTACCCTTAGTGGGTGGTTGCTTCTTCGTGGACCCTTCGTGGGTGGAGCCCTTCGTGGACTCGCGCAACCGTTACCCTTTGTGGGTGGAGCCCTCCGTGGACTCGCGCAACCGTTACCCTTTGTAGGTGGAGCCCTCCGTGGACTCGCGCAACCGTTACCCTTCGTGGGTTGAAGTCTCCATCAACGTGGATGTAGGATAGCACCACCTATCCGAACCACGAGAAAAACATCCGTGTCTCCAATTGCGTTTGAATTCTCCAAACCCTTCCCTTTACATTCTTGCAAGTTTCATGCTTTACTTTCTGCTGCCAATATACTCTTTGCATGCTTGCTTGAATTGTGTGATGATTGCTTGACTTGTCCTACAATAGCTAAAATCTGCCAAGAACTAAAATTGGGAAAACGTTAAGTTTTTATTTGGTCAAGTAGTCTAATCACCCCCCCTCTAGACATACTTTCGATCCTACAGATACGGATATTTAAGATCTCCTACCATTGTAACCGACTCTGTGTAACCCTAACCCTATCCGGTGTCTATATAAACCGGAGGGTTTAGTCCGTAGGCAATCAACTCCATACACAACAATCATTCCATAGGCTAGCTTCTAGGGTTTAGCCTCCTTGATCTCGTGGTAGATCTACTCTTATACTACCCATATCATCAATATTAATCAAGCAGGAGTAGGGTATTACCTCCATCGAGAGGGCCCGAACCTGGGTAAAACAAAGTGTTCCCTGTCTCCTGTTACCATCCGGCCTAGACGCACAGTTCGGGACCCCCTACCCGAGATCCGCCGGTTTTGACACCGACATTGGTGCTTTCATTGAGAATTCCTCTGTGTCGTCGCAATCAGGAAGGATGCCTCCTCCCGTCTTTAAAGACGGCGCCGTTGCTAAGGGAGCCTTGGCTGTCGGCCAAACCCTCCGGCTAGGTGGTTTCCTCATGACCGCATGTTCGGCTGTTGCGCCGACGGTGACCTCTCGGGTCATCAAAAGCAACCTACACGTCAGCTCGGAGCTCATCGAGCAGCTAGATCCAATGGAGCTCTCTTCCGTAAACGAGCTCTTGGATCGCATCGCCGCCCTGGGGGTTGCTACGGATTACGACCAGGTTGGGCTTAAACCCGATCTAAGAGAAATTAACTCTCCCCAAGTCACCCACCACGTGTCGTGGTAGAGGCGCAGTGCGGCGACCCTTCATCTATTTTAAGGACTAGTTACGTCTGAATTCCCGACTCCTCCAAGCCGGATCCCCGCGGAGAGGAGGATGTAACTCAAGACCTGAGCTTAGAATCAGGCAACGGGCTAGATTCGTTGGACAACATCCAAGAATCCGAACTTCAAAGTTCGGAAACTCTTCGGCCTCCGAATCTTGGATTGGGTGGGGTTTCAGATTCAACGACACCCGCCCACCCGAACATAAGCGATCTCTCCCAAATCAGGCAGAGGCCTGAGGAAACAGTACATCATTACTGGGCCAGATTCCTCCTGGTTATGAACAGGACAAAGGATTGCCGCGAGGGAGACGGGATCTCAATTTTCTGCAGTAATTGCACGGACGAGGGAATCCTTAACGCCGTAAGTCGTCGTGATATTACACGCTTCGCTCACTTGGCATCCATAGTACAAAAATACTGTGCGATGGAAAGCGCTTGGAAAATCGAAATAAAATTTTGGGATAATCCGGCCTTGAATAGTAATCCCGTCCGAACTAAGAGAGTGCATCATCATAGGACACCCGGGATAAACACCAAAAAGCCAAAACCCTCCACAGGGCATGGAACCGTACTGGAAAGGTGGCTTGATGGACCCTATAAAATTCACAGTACAGAGGACACCACACCAACTCACAACCTTAGAGCATGTTAGATACTCCGGCAGGTGGCCAAAATTGGCGAGGACCTCCTAATTCTGGACGCCGCAGGAAGCCAGCCCGAGGACACTAGTACCGTTCTCACAGTCTTCGAGACTT